>NC_057810.1:453301692-453328550 GCF_018294505.1 Triticum aestivum | reverse complement strand
AATACAATATGAGTGTAAAAAGATAATCACGTATTTAATAGAATGGTAAACAAGTAATATAAAATTTTTAATTAAGTATTCAAAAAATGTTAAATTTGTATAGAAACAATGTCGACCATATAATTAAAAAATATCAAACTTGCATTTGCAAAATGTTAATCAAGCATTTGAAAATGTGAATGTGTATGGGAAAAGGTTGTTGACCATGTATTAAAAAAACCTTAATATTGTATTTGAAAAATATTAATCAAGCATTTGAAAAATGTTTAAAATATATATAGAAAAATGTTGATCATATATTCAAAATGTGTTAACCAAGTATTTTGAGAAATGTTAAATGTGAATAAAGAAAATATTTATCATGTATACCACACATGTTTTATATAAAGAATGTTAATTATTTATTTGCAATATGATAACCTGTATATGAAAAGGGTTCGTGAATGTACAGAAAAAAATGTACAATGTGAATGAAAAAAATAAGGCATAAACATATATGTTTTATAAAAATATTAATCATGTATGTGAAAAATGTTAAACATGTATACATAAAATGTTTCTGGTGTATACAAAAAATGCACAATGTTTATGAAAAAGTAGACATACAAAAGATATGTATAAACAAATGTTACTCATGTATTTGGAACATGTTAAACATGTGAAAATAAAATATTCCTAAAAAATGCGCCATGTTTATGAAAAAAGAGGCCTATAGATTATATGTTTAAGAAAATGTTAATCAAGTATTTCTTAAAATGTTCAATGTGTACATAAAAATAGTCAGTATGTATGAAAAAATGTAAAATGTGTATGGATAAAGTAAAAATAAAAACTAAATTTCCAAAAAAAGTTAATGATCTATTTAAGAAACTGTTAAACATGTATACAACAAATGTTCCTGGTTATACGAAAAATGCACAAAATCATTAAAAACTGGAAACGTATAACAAAGAAGCCAAGAAAAATAAAGAAAGAAAAGCAAAAAAAACTAGTGAAACCCGAGAAAGAAACATAGAAAATGAAGAAAAAATAGAAAGGAAACAATAAAAACGGCTAAAATCATGAAAGAAATGAAGAAAATCATAAAGATAGAACAAACTAAAGCAAAAAAGAAAAAGAAAAAGAAAAGCCGGTGAAAACGAGAAGAAAAAAACATAAAAAGGAAAGAAAAAGGAAAAACCAGGGAAGACAAAAAACCTCAAAGAAAACAAAAAACCAAAAAGAACCAAGAAGAAACAAAGAAAACAGATTGTAAAAACGGAAGGAAAGAAAAAAAAACTAGACTAAAACCGGACAGAACTAAGTGTAGCTAACACTTCCAAAAGAACGAGCCTCCCAAATGAACGAGTGAGCGTGCAAGCGGACAGGGAGGACATGAACTGGGCTGGTGCAGTTATATTGCAATGCAAAAATTGCTTCTGGCCCGCGTGCTATAGAACTCACTATAAGTTAGATATAGAGTATGCGCTATTTGGCGCGCTAGACGCTGGTGACCGGCAACTCCTACGCCCACGCAGGCGCCTTCATGGGCTGGTCCATTATAAAATCGCTCCCTCGCTTCGCTCCCTTTTCCTTCTGTTCGTTCGCTCGATCAACTCAGCTCGCTTTTCATCTCAAAGAGAAAAACTCACCTCGCTTTTTTTTGCTGTAGTGTGCTGTTCGTTCGGGAAAAAAATCAGCCTCCGGTTCTTGAATTCAGAAAAGCACACAAATTTGTAAAAAGTTCATTGATTCAAAAAAGAAACAAATTAAAAATTCATCCAGTTTAAAAAAAGTTCAAAGAACTTTTAAAAAGTTTATTGAATTTGAACAAAGTTCATCAGATTTCGAAAAAGTTCGTCGAATTTTAAAAAACAATTCACCAAAAATTAAGAAAAAGTTCATCAAATTTTAAAAAAGCTCATCAAGTTTAAAACAAAATCGATTAATTTTGCGAAAAAGTTCACGAAAAAATGAAAACATTCACTGGACCAGGAAGAAGAAAAAATGGAAAAAAAAATAAAAAGAAAGTAGGTGAATAAAGGGATAAGAAATATATATTTAGTTGCATGATGTTCGATGGCGGGGTGGTCAGTGTAGCTAGCCTCGAATGGGTGGTTGTAGGTTCGATTCATGCTTCTATTATTTCTTTTACCTTTTAAATATAGAAGAAAGCGTAGATGGGCCGGCCCATTCATATTGAAAAGAAGCGGGAGGGGTGTGTGATGTTTGAGAAATAACCAATTCACGGAGGGAGCTTGATGTAGGGTAGAACCCTAGATGCCCGATCTTTCACGATCGAAGGGGATCCTACGAAGAACACGAAGAACACGAGGAAAAATCATGAGAATCAAACCAACAAGATATGGTCACACATATGCTAGATCCATGAACACAAAGGGATACACGATCCAAATCCAACAAAGGACGATACAAGTAGCTAGTTCATCTCCATGAGGAGGTCTTGAGGGTCATCCAATGAATGGGGTCTTGAATCCAAGATGGATCTTCTCCGAAGAGGTCGCGGTCTCTCACGAGGAGTAGATCTGTATGGATGAGCAAAGCTCTATCTCAAATGAGCTAAACCTATGCTAACCCTAACTAGGAGGAGGTGGAGGAGTATATATAGTCTAGGTCCACGAAGGGGTAAGTGGGAGAGGGATACATGGGCCTCAGGCCCGATCTCTGTGCGTAGACAGGCGTCGGACGTCCGACGGCTGTCGGTTGTCCGGTCGCTCGCGGGCGTCCGGTCGTCCGGAAGTCTTCGGACTTCCGATGTTTTGGCTCTCGTCCGGTAGTGTCGGACGTCCGGTCGGCGTCGGTCGTCTGGGCACTAATGAGTGTCGGACGCCAGTGTCGGGCAGTCGTCCGGGTACTATAGGTTGCCTCAGTTGGAGTCGATCTAGCTGGTGGAGTCTCCAGGCGTCGGACGTCCGGAGATCGTCGGTCGTCCGGAGGTCGTCGGACGTCCGAGAGTTGTAGCTTCCTGGCAGCTCTTCCTCTTGTCCCTCGCGCTTGGTGTCCTCGCCGTGTTGTCCAATGCTCCTAGTTGTTCCATGGCCTTCCTATTGGTTCCTGGTCATGCATAGCACATATTTGAGGTAGCAGCCATGTCTCACATGTGCAAAGTGACAATTCAGAGAGGAGCGAGTTCACCTTGTGTCTAATGGCGTATGTTCGAGGTCTCGTCATATGTCCTCTTGGGGTTTGGAGAGTAGTCGGAGTGTACATGGGTATGAATGTGGGATGCTCCGCATCATCTCCCCCCCCCCCTCGGGAAAGATCCGACCTCGGATCATGATCCTCATCACCATGGAAAGGGTGGTCATGGACGGACTTGTAGTTGGTCGGAGTTGAAGGCATGGCGCAATCCAAATACTTCAAGGTGTCTCCGATATGTGGTACATGCAAAATGAGCAAACACAAGCGAAACTCAGAAATACAATGGTTAGCGCATGCAAAGTGTCCATCATGCAAGAATGAGTCAGTGCTGCAAGCTTGTTTGTGACAAAGCGCATGAAGCTTATCAAGATGATATAGAATGATATGCAAAGCATTCATGGGAGGAAATGCAATCATTGTGCACACAAATGTGTTTTGAATATGATCAATACAACCACGGTGCAAAATGATGTCAAAATGAGACGGTTTATCGATAGCGTGAATATGGCAATGAATGCTCAATATGTGTATGCTGTCATGCAATTGATGGTGGACAATATGATCACGATGTATGAATATGCCATCAAGGAAGATCACGACAAATTTGCTAAGGAAATGCATAAGCTCATATATCATGGTTGACATGGGAATACAAGATGCAACAAGGCAAGCATAATGTGAGTCAATCCATGCATGAGATGCAAATTTGTTATGGGTGATGTTGTACCATAGCTCGATGTCGTGGCACTCCTCAATTTGAAGGTCCATAGGGTCCATCTCCCATGTCGTTTCTCCATCCAATAGATGTATCATGTAGACAACAAGAAGGAAACAACAATGAAAGAATGACCCATCCAATGTGCGTATTTGAGGATGGCTCAAAGGGAAGGAGTTCACCTCATGAATGTTCCCGAAGATGTTGGAGTTGCACATCATGTATGCCTTCACATGACCAATATGTCTCATGACGGTGATGCCTTGTGAATCCTTCAAAACCAAAGAACATGACAAACACTCAGAAAAACAAATGAGGTTAGCGGAAATGCAAAACCTATCATTCGTGTGGTAAGATACCCAACAAGTGTATGCATCATGCTCATCATAAGAAAGGACAAGGGAGCATTTCATAGTATGGAGGCATATGATGCAAGAACAACCAAATACAAGAGGCTCGAGTAAACAAGCATGCTTCACAAGTAATATGTCCAAGTCTCCATGATCAATAAGCATAAATGCAACTATTGGAGGCAAGTGACAATGAGCAAGATATATTATGTGAGAGGCATGAGCATATATGTTATCAACCCAAGAAAGCGAGTAAGAGTGGAACATGGGTGATGCAACATAGCAAGATATCATAGCGATCAAGTCAAGCAAGCTAGTAGTGCGAAGATGCAACATACTAGAGGGAATCATGGTAAGCATGTCGTGTGAGAAAATAGTGGGCATGAATAATGCACATGACATATCACAAGCATGAAAGCAATATATGAGAAAAATATCATCAATGTATTGGCGAGTGACCATATGTAAATAACAATGGAACATCATGACTCTCCCAACACAAGAATCAACAATAGCACGTGGCACATGGTAAACATGGCAATAGCAACAAGTATCTCCACCAAGCATGCAAATACACATAGAAGTAGCATAATGGTGAATCATGGGTATATGCAAGCAAGGGTCACAATTGCATGGCAAAATCATGTAAAGAGGCATAACATGCAAAGTGAACACGATAGTATGGGCATAATGTGACAAGTGGTAAATAGCCCATAGCCGTGTGAGAGACAAGTAAAAGAGATGATCGTAGTCGTTGCGCAAAGAGGACGGTGGGAAGGACAATCCACGTGATCCCAAATCGTTGCTCTCAAGAGCTCGTTTTGTCAACTCTTGGGATTGAGAGGTTGACGAGTATACATGAGTACCTACACAAAACAAAGACAAAGGGAAAATTGTGTGTGCATGGTATATGTACACATCATCCATCATGATGCGCACGTGCTTGTGTTGGTTAGCACCAAATATCCAATGCTCAAATAAATGAGATGTGTGATATAGAAACATGTCAACCATCATGATGGGTTTCTTGTTATGTATAACATAATGGAGACTCAAAGGATGCAATGCATCATGAGATATATGTAGATCATTGTTATTCATGGAATGCATATGGTGCACACAATCATGGAAATTATGCAAATTATGGAATGCATCAAAATCCCCTAATATGTATGAGGAAACTATGAGGGTTTCCTCATGAGCATTAGTGGAAACATCACATGGAGAATATTGACAACATCCAAAACAATGCATATTGGGTTCTATGTGATCATGGCATGGTGTAGTAGATGAATTGCACAAATCATGTAAAGGAAGCATGTCAATATCATCACAAGAGAAACAAAAGCCAATGACCATCACCTCGTCATCTATGCCATAAGTGCAAATTGGATTTATTTTAATGGGGCATGCATAGTTACTATGTTGAGATTGAAATGATGCAATATGGGAGATCTCACTCATAGCATATGATAAGTTCAAAGGATTATCAAACATGACGTGACCAATAGAATTTTCACATGATATCCTGTGGAGCATAGCATCACAACTAGGCAATTCAACATGCTCATCATCATATTCATCATAAATGGGTGGCATATTGAAACAAGACATAGTATGTGATGAATACATAGGGTGATCAACATCATGGGAGCAATCGATGTCAAGAGAATCCACTAGTGGGATAAGAGAAGCACCATCACCTGTGTTACCTTTGGAGCGTCGCTCATGTGCTATAGGTGAGGTGTCAAAGATCCACTCGTTGTCATCTTCATCTTGATGGAACCATGTGAGGGTGCATCATCGTCCACCATGGCCATCGATTTTCCCATTGGAGGTATGGACTCATCGAGGGTAGACTCGTCGTCATGTAGGAGACCTAGCACCAAAGGAAACACACTTGAAGTAGTGGTTAAGTCATTAGAAATCAAAGTGGCCTCACGTGCCGTGTCAACTACCTCACTCACTAAGTGTTGTGGCCCACTCACTCCCTCAAGGATGCTCTCACTTGTATGGTTAGTGGAGTCACTCAAATGGCTCTCAACCTCACATAGGATGTGTGGCATGCTCTCATGTGTGGGGCTAGTGGTGGTCACACTCATCCTCTCATAGGAAATGCTCTCAATATCACATATGGTGGAGTCACTCATGTCACTCATGTGGTAGTGGCTCTCCTCACATGGCACTTGGGGCATCTCGTCATATGTGGGTGTCAGAGAGATGTAGGTGCAAATGTCTCCAAAGATGAATGTCGTAGGATGTGGCAAAACATCACTCTCTTCAGAGACCAAAGATAAAGTCACATGTGCGGTCTCGTAGCTTGACTCGGAGTATGAGTCCAATATGGGTGTCGTCTTCATGTTGTTGAAGAGGTTCGTGCTCGTCGCCGTGGTCGAAGGGGATGGCCCTTGCTCGACCGTCTTGTCACCGTCTTGGTGTTGGAGGCCCATATGATGTGGCACCTCATAGCTCGCCTCCATGACCGAAGGGAATTTCCCATGCTCGGTCCTCTTCCTTGAGGGGCTTCCAAATATGGAAGTGTCGCCCTAGCTTGTAGGTGGTTGCCTTGTTGTTGAAGATGTCGATGTAGGCGAACTCGTGGGAAGTAGGCGAAGATGCCGTATGTCCAAAGGCGAAGATGACTTGATAGCACTTGGCAAAGATGCCGAAGTGGTAGTGGTAGCTGTAGCTCCGTCTTGGTGGTGCTCGTCTTGCGGTCTTCTCTTTTGCTCATGAAGCTTGGACTTGGCGTGAAGTAGTGCTTGTTGGGACTTGTACATTTGCGCTTGTGGAGCATCTTCATGATGATGCTGTCGTTGTCGTGCTTGAGCTCGATGGTGTTCGTCGTCATCGTGCACATGATGCTTGGAGGTGACTTGCCCTTCATGACGACGTGGATCAAGAACGTGATGGTGGTCGCCATGTAGATGTTGACGTTGACGAATTGCGCTTGCATTGCTTGGGCGCTCCAAAGATGATCGACTTGCTCGTCGTCGCCTTGAAGATGACGAAGGGGAAGTAGACTTGATTAAGGCATGAATCTCCTCCATTCTTGCATCTTGCTCCTCTTTTTGTGCGGAAAGCTTCTTGTCGATGTTTCCTTGCTTTGGAGTGACGAATGTCGATGGAGAGGTTCTTGATGCACTCTCGCAAGGTAGAATGTGCGCCTTGCATTTGTTGTTGTAGACCGAAGATGGACGCTTTGGTGATGTAGTTGTTCGCGTCGTCGTTGTTGTCGAAGACCGGAGATGAAATGCCTTGCCTATCCATCACAAGACTCGAGCAAATATGAGTGGAAGAAAGGAGAGAACTATACCAAATGTACCTTGACCGATGTTGAAAATGGATCAATGATCACTCAATGATGTAACAAGGAAATAGGACAATTGGTACCGATCTCGTCAATTTCTCACACCTACACAAGTAAGGCTTATGGTGGAGCTCGGTGAGGATAGTGGCACAAAAAATTTGATGCAAAATGTTAGTAAGAGTCAATAATGTTGAAAGAGATTCACAAATTCGCAAGCAAAACAAGTAGACCAATAGCAATATGTGGCACACGAAAACACACACACGGATAGATAAATGGGGTCGTGCAACCAAGGAATGAGCACAAAATGTGAAATCCACAGAAACACTCGTGTTGCACAACTCAAGAGGGACGCTAGCACAATTGCTCAATAGGCGGATACGACACTTGTGCACAACCTATAAGATGCAAAATGAATAAACTTTCTATCCCAAGTATGCTATGTATGTATGGTTCCCGGTGTTTCTCACAAAATGATCCAAGATGATCGAATATGACAATCTTATATGCAATGTGGTATGATGCTATGGCACTTGCTTACAAGCTTCTTTGCTCTCTTTCTTTTGCTTAAAAGCTTTAATTTTTTGTATGGCCACTTTGCACAAATCAAGATAGCAATTGTATATATGCGGGAACAAGCTTGTGACACAAGAGATGATATGATGATACCAATATGATATGGTATTTATGCAATGTAAGGTGTAGATCACTAATGTGCACAAGTAACGTTGCCGACAATACTCAAAGGCTAGTCTCGATAGGCAAGTGAGGCAAAATGGGCTAGGGGTTATCAATGCATTTGCAAGGGGAATATACAATGGTTTTGTCGAGGTTATCGTCCTTGGCAATGATGAGAGGTAGTGTTGCCAATGTCGACCCGTTCCTAGTTAGCCGAAACACCATAGGAAACGGAAAAACCGCAAACTCAAAATCTCCAAAGGCAAATGTCAAATGGTGGTAGCGAAAAAGCGGTGGTGGTTTGCACTCCGCAATGCGGAAGTGGAATAATGGGATATGCGAGTCGAAGTTGAAGTTGCCGTCCCTAAGTAGCCTAAACACCTTAGGAGACACAAGCCACAACTCAAACAAGCTCAAAAAAATTGGGTTAGGTTGGGGTGGTGGAAGTGTATGGTGGGCAAGGTTATGTGGAAGTGGAGCTGGTGGTTGATGAAGAAGAAACTGTCCCTAAGTAGCCGAAATACCTTAGGAGACTCAAATCGCTACTCAAGCAACCACTAATGCTATGGCAAGCAAAATGGGTTAGATTGCGGAAGTCGATGGTGGTTTTGCAGATGATATGGTGGAGGGCCTAGGCAAACTTGCCAAAATTCCAAAAATTTGATGGAGTCAAATGATGTTGGAAGTATTTTTGTGGGATGGGGGATGTCAATAGCTTCAAAACAAGCTAAAGAACGTCAAAATCGGAGTTCGGATGAATTAGTTATGGCCGAAACAAAAATCAGCCGAAGTCAGTTTTCACGGGAGTCGGACGTCCGATAAGGGTCGGACGACCGGTGGCTGGAGCGCAGGACGGACGTCTGGAAATGGCCGGAAATCCGATGTTTTGGTTCGGGATGGGTGGTGTCGGACGTCCAGTAAGGGTCGGACGGGCCGGTCGGACGGTAAAGTGTCGGACGTCCGGTGGGTCTGGCTCAACTCGAGATCCAAGTTTCGGGACGCGATTTTGGCCGAAAAATGGAGATTTCGGGGCCAAAATCGAAGAGATTTTGTGGATGAAAGATAGGGAAAGTTGGGGATATGCTAGATCCACTTGAAACCAAGCAAATCCATGAATCAAAATCAACAAAACATTATCAAACCAACAAATCACTAAAAATTGGGGCTATTTTTGGTAGGGATTTTCGAAATTGGGGAAGAACACAACAAAATTAGGCAAGAAAACAAGGGGTAGGGGCTCCAAATACATGATCAACGTGGCTCATGATACCAAGATGATGTAGGGTAGAACCCTAGATGACGGATCTTTCACGATTGGAGGGGATCCTACGAAGAACACGAAGAACACGAGGAGAAATCATGAGGGAAAACACGAGAGAATCACTCAAACCAACAAGATATGGTCACACATGTGCTAAATCCATGAACACAAAGGGATACACGATCCAAATCCAACAAAGGACGATACAAGTAGCTAGTTCATCTCCATGAGGAGGTTTTGAGGGTCATCCCATGAATGGGGTCTTGAATCCAAGATGGATCTTCTCCGAAGAGGCCGCGGTCTCTCACGAGGAGTAGATCCGTATGGATGAGCAAAACACTATCTCAAGTGAGTTAAACCTATGCTAACCCTAACTAGGAGGAGGTGGAGGAGTATATATAGTCTAGGTCCACGAAGGGGTAAGTGGGAGAGGGATACATGGGCCTCAGGCCCGATCTCTGTGCGTAGACAGGCGTCGGACGTCCGACGGCTGTCGGTCGTTCGGTCGCTCACGGGCATCCGGGCGTCCGGAAGTCTTCAGACTTCCTATGTTTTGGCTCTGGTCCGGTAGTGTCAGACGTCCGGTCGGCGTCGGTCGTCCGGGCGCTGATGAGTGTCGGATGTCCGGTGTCGGGCGGTTGTCCGGGCGCTGTAGGTTGCCTCGGCTGGAGTCGATCTGGCTAGTGGAGTCTCCACGCGTCGGACGTCCGGAGATTGTCGGTCGTCTGGAGGTCGTCGGACGTCCGAGAGCTGTAGCTTCCTGGCAGCTCTTCCTCTTGTTCTTCGCGCTTGGTGTCCTCGCCGTCTTGTCCAATGCTCCTAGTTGTTTCGTGGCCTTCCTCTTGGTTTCTGGTCATGCATAGCACATCTGTTTGAGGTAGTAGCCATGTCTCACATGTGGAAAGTGACGATTCAAAGAGGAGCGAGTTTACCTTGTGTTCAATGACGTATCTTCGAGGTCTCGTCATATATCCTCTTGGGATTTGGAGAGTAGTGTGAGTGTACATGAGGATAAACGTGGGATGCTCCGTATCAGAGCTCCTATGTGACGCTGCTTGCCTCGAAGAGTCGAGGGTTCGCATAGGCGTAGCACACCTGGGCCGGTCCATTTGGTTTTCGTGAGATGAAAAATGCAAAAGAAGAAACACGCTCCCGCTAGGATTCAAACCCATAACTTCCAGGTGTTGTGCGCACTGCGTTAACCACAGCGGCCAACAAGCTCTTGTCCTAAAATGTGCAGCGCAACCCTAAAGAAAACAAACGACAGCAGTTAACATTTTCTAAAAAAATATCAAAAACTAATGTTCCATTGAGGGATCAAAACGATCACCTCCTGATAGGGTACAGGTCACTAGCCATTATAATTCCTGGGAATTTCTGTATAAAATTGCAGCCCGGTGTATACGAACTGTAAGCTGCAGCCAATTTAAGCATTTTTGAAATTTCGAAAATGATTTCTTTTGGAAAAAGTTAATATTTTCTTAAATGAGAACATTTCAAAATGGTGAACAAAATTTAAATACTCAAACATTTTATGAAAACACGAACATTATTTGGGATTCTCAGACATTTTCTTGCAAAAAAGGAAAGAAATTGCAAACGAGAACATTTTTTCAAAATTAAGAACAATTTTGTAAAAAACATTCAAACTTTCTTGAAAAAGGAACATTTCTCAAAATATGATCTATTATTTGAAAACTCAAACATTTTTTAAATAACCTTCCAAATATTTTTAAGGATCTGAATAATTTTAAATAACCTTTCAAACAATTTTTGAAAAACACTAACAAAAATTGTAACCACGAACATTTTTTCAATAATTACAAAACAATTTTTGAAACACCTGCAAAAATGGCAATTTGAACATTTTCTCGAAAGCAGTAACATTTTTCAAATCAAGAACACTTTTTGAAATTCCAAACAATTTTTCAAAAAGATATGAATATTTTTAAGAAAAATGTACCAAACAAAATTTGAAAAAAATCATTTTTTGAAACATGAAGAATTTTCGAACTCCTGAAAAATGGAGATTTTGAGGTCAATTTTTGAAACACATACATTTTTTAAAATTTCAGAACAGTGGTTTATAATGGGAGCATTTTTTCAATATCTAAACATTATTGAAAAGTACAATTTGTTTTTGAAAATCCTGGAAATGTTTCGGATTTATGAACAAAACAATAAAGCCCAACGATTTTAAAAATATCAAAATGAAATTTAAAGAAAAATAAAATAGAAAATTTTAAAAGATAGAAAGTGAAAAAACGAAATAGAAACAAAATAAAAGTAAACAGAAAAGGGAAAAACAGAGAAAATAAATAAACAGGGAAAAGGAAAGAAATGAAAAAAAAACAGAACAAGGGAAAAGACGGGATCAGGAACCTTCTAGAATTTTCCGGTTCCCAAAACCGGAGACGTTGAAACGCTTAAACGGGCTGGCCCAACTGAAACGATCCCTCGTTCTCCTTGTGTGAAACCTTAACAGTTTGCCGCAACGTGCGGCGGATAAGAAGTTCGCTTAACTGGCGCTTAAGTCGCCGTTTTGGGTTTGTCCTGGTAGCCCCTATTCGACGCTTCAGCCACCAGGGACCTTACTTGGAGCCCACGCACCGGGGAAAGTGGGCTGGGCGGTTTAGTTTTCTCATGTTTTCCCTGGTTCGGTCGATTGTATTAGCGATAATAAGAATCAATTTAAAAGGAAACAATTCGCAAAAAACGAAAAAATGTGAATTTAAAAAAGCTAATTGATTTTGAGAAAAAAATCATGAACTTGAAAACAAGTTCATCAATTTTTAAAAAGTTTATAAAACTGGAAAAAGTTTATCAAATTTGAAAAAAACTCATCAAATGTACAAAGTTCATCAAAATTTAAAAATAGTCATCAAATTTTTAAAAAGGTTCATCGATCAAAATATAAAAAGAAAAAAGGAAAATAACAAACAAAACTATAGAACAAAATTAAAGGAAATAATAAAGTCAGTTTGCACTAGATCGGCAGACTGCGTGGTGGATGCTTCGCTTAGTTTCGAACGATGAGCTCGCGGGTTCGATCCCAATGCTGCACCATTTTTTTTTGGAAAAAGTTGTCGCGAAAAAACAGAAAAAGAATGGGCCTAAAAAAGGTTATCACGAAAAAACAAAGGAAGAATGGGCCTGCCAAGATCGGAGCAGTAGTGTTTGCTGTTTGCTAATTTCGAAGAAACAGAAATCACTAACTAAGGAGTACTTCTTCCAAAGATAACTCCCACATCTCTACGCTGGGACAAGTATCATTTAAATCGTGTGTCCAAATGTCGAACTCTTTTTACTATTCAATTTCTCACCTCGAAATTTCAAAACTAGAGTCCATAATAATATGTTTCGATGAACTTTTTTTCCTGAAGAAAACTGGACGAAAAAACTGAACCGGGAGCGGGTTTTTTCCCTTTCCGGAAGGCACGGTCGTGCCTCTCGCGGAAGCAAAACCGTGCCTCTCACGGAAAAACAAGAGAAATATTATTTTTAGTTTCCTGCCTCTCACGGAAGCAAAAACCATGCCTCTTGCGGCAACAAAACGTGCCTATCACGAAAGTAAAAAAACAGTCTTTTTATTTCGAGAGGTACGCCCGTGCCTCTCGTAGAAGCAAAACTATACCTCTCACGAAAGCAAAAAAAAAGATATATTTTTTCGTTTCCAAGAGACACGGCTGTGCCACTTGCGAAAGCAAAACTGTGCTTCTCACGAAAGGAAAAAAAAAGTGAAAACGCGTTTTTCCTGTTTTCAAGACGGCCATGCCTCTCATGAAAGCAAAACCATGTCTCTCGTAGAAGCAAAACTATGCCTCTTAAGGAAGCAAATAAAACATGTTTTTAATGTATTTTTTTAGATTTATTTATCGAAAAGCTAAGAATGACCGGTGAAAAACCGAAAGTTGAAAGAACCCAGAAAAAAACTATCTAATAAGTCGGGAACGCGTGTGATAAAATAATCGGAGGGAGCATCCAAGACGTGACACGCGGTGGCGGCTGAGAGCGCGCCAAGTGGCGCGCTCTCGGCGCGCTCTCTGCCCACCGCAAGTGATCGTTGTGAGGCTTTTTAAGGAGCGCTCGTCAACTAGTTGCCCCCGAAAAAAACTGGCGCCTGAAGTGTTGAATACGATATGCCGAGCCAGCACGTAACCCCTTGCCCCGCAAGCCCTTCTTGAGCTGGCCCATGTACGGGGCGTCGAGTTTTTTCATATAATATTTCGTTTTTTTTGTTATTTCTTCATTAGATAACTTGAGATTTCAAAATTTCCTATTTTTTATTTTTATTTTTTCTATTTTTTAGTAAATCATATAAATTTTGCGGATTCAAAGAAAAAAGTTTGCGACTTAAAACGATGTCCCCATATTATAAAAAGCTTTAAGAATTTGAAAAAAATGTTCGCAAAAAATGTTCATAAATTTAAATATATGCACGGGAATTCAAAAAGTTCATGATTGTTTTTGAAAAATATAAAACAAGTTCATCCACTGAAAAAATGTTAATGAATTATAAAAAATGTGCATGCTTTTAAAAAATGTATGTAACAACTGAAAACAATTCCAAAATTTGTTCCCCAATTTCAATAATTGTTCATCGATTAAAAACATGTTCGCCGAATCAAACAATACTCATGAGATTCATATAAAAAATGTTAAAATTTCAAAAACGATTCACCAATATTTTTAGAAAAAATTGTGAATTCAATAAATTTTTTTAAATATTCATAAATTTGAAAACTATTCATGATTTCATAAAAGTTTTCACTATTTTAATATAAAACCAAATTAAATGAAAACTAAAATTAAAAGGAAAAACTAACTTAAAATTTTGAAACAAAAATGAAAAACGAAAGAAAAGACAAAAACAAAAAATAGGAAAAACCGGAAATGAAAAATACAGAAAAGAGAAAAAATAGTTTGCTAACTAGAGTTAAAAGATGATAGGCCAGCCCAAATTGTACGCAGCGGCAGGGGGTTGCTAACTAGTGACCTGGGCACCAAATAGGATTCCCACATGGAACAATGGCCAGCTATTCGAAAATAAATACGGGTAATCGAGGGGCAGGAAAATGAATACAGCCTGCCATAAACTTAGTCAGGCAAGAGCAGGGCAATCATCAAATTCAATTTCAGGTGCAAAACACTTAATTCTTTAGTTGAATACGTGGAAAAGAAAAGGAAACATAAAGTAACTTGATTCTGTGTATATACTCCCTCTGTCTCAAAATGTAAGAGACATTTTTTGACACTAGGAAGTATTCCCTCCGTAAACTTTAGTGATCTAAATACTCTTATATTAGTTTACAGAGGAAGTACTTAGTTCATGTGGTGGAGGGATGAACAATCTAGTGAATGTGAGGCAGGCAAGGCGTGGATGGAAACAGGAGTGACGTGGACAGAACAAACACACTCATCGTACTCCACATACTATGATATATCCTGTGTATACTGCGCAGCACAACATGTTACACTTACGCACAGCCGAATCAGCTTTGATGTGTCTCTATACAGTAATGCCACTTGAATCGGATATGATTTAGATGATTGCTTTTTTTCTGAGGTTTCTCTTCTAGTAAGGCCACTTGAAGCCGATATGATTTAGAGGATTGCTTTTTCCAAGGTTTCCAATATTCCCGTGGAGCGGCCATTAGCATTTTGGAGTTGTTATTGGGTCGCTATTAACATTGATTATGACGAGAAAGGGCTGTCTTGGCCTAACAAACCATGTTAAGGCAAGTATCCCCTTTTGCATCGGATCCTACTCAGCGATAGATACTTGCACATTACTTGGCTGGTTAATGCCCAAATCCTATGGCACCACATTTAGTGGAGTATTTTATAAGGAAAAGAAACACATTTGCTCTGCTCTTATTGGCTGTTCTTCTAACGCTCATAGCCGGCGTTTCCTGTTCTTGAGTTCACTGTATTTATCCAACACGAGAGCATCACAGCCAGGCTAGTGGGAATTTTTACTAGGTTCATAGGTGTAACATTCTTGATGTTCACCGTTTCTTTGGAGTAATAATTGAGATTCTTCTAATAAGATAGCGTATTTTTCCTATAAAAGAAAAGAAAAGAGCCAATATCTTCACTTAAGTCAAGACCAAGATGCAGTTGATAAGGATAAAATACCCTTTCGTATTCGTATGGATTTCTGGAATTGTTAATGATAGACGAGCCATCTTTACCAAAGGAAAATTTCAGCTAATCAAATTGTATTACCTGTCGTGAGCTTGGCTTTTCTCACTGTTAAGAAACTTTTTGGACTCACCCGCAAATAAAAAAATATAAAAAAATATTGGACTAGCTTCATGAGGTTCACTGTTAAGATAGGTGACCAGTGCAATCTATCCTCTATCCACGAGGCTGAATAGCTACCGAATCTGGCAATCTCCTTTTGGATTCTTAATTTCCCGCATAAATTGAAAAAAAATAGGGCTACCTTGCACACGGAAGGGGGGCTTAGTTCTAACCTTATTCGGAAGTCGACTGCTAAATCACATTCCACAGAACGGCAACCTTTTCTTCCCACCAACCAACACTTGATTACTTTCTAGTACTCCCTCCGTCCGGAATTACTTGTCGCCAAAATGAATGTATCTAAAACTAAAATACATCTAGGTACATCCATTTTTTCGACAAGTATTTCCGGACGGAGGGAGTACAACTTAGGAATTTCTTATCACTGTTTGTACTGCCATGGGGGTCCCTTTTCTTCCCTTGCGAAGGCACTAGCTTTAGGTGAACTCGTACACGGCCGTGCTTGCAAGTTCATTGTAGTAGCAAACCGGATATGCAAATTCCACAAGATTTCATGTGAAGGAGACGTGCTTATCCAGCATCCCCAAGGTCTCGCCCGGCAGGTGCAGTGTCGCGCTCAGGATCCGGTGATGATCAATCTTATCTAAGAAATCCAGCCCACCGAATCTGTACACGGCCCCTCAATCACTCGTGCACACTGTGTACCCACGCAGCCATGGCAGCTCGACGTTGCGCTGTCGAGCTTCCGGCTGGTCAAACCCAGGCGTGCCGGCCCACAAAGCGAGATAGGATATATGGATATCGTCAAGGCACAGTGGCAAGGGTAATGGCTAATGGGAACGGAGGACACAGGTCGCACCCGTTAACGTCAAGGCAAAGGTACTGTACCAGTTGGGCGGTGCCCTTTGCTTTCAATTCTGCGTGGAAGATCTGGCAGCTTATAAACATGATGATGAGTCAACCGGATGCAATATTAATTAGCTGCTGCGCGTTGCCATGACTTGTCACCAAACATGGTGGTGTGGTGATCCTACTCCGAGTGTCCCGCCCATGGACACCGACATCTCCTCTTAGGCATGACAAAAGCTCGCTCGCCTGGTTTATCATAGTCTATTATGCTGACTGCTGATGCTTTCACGTTGCACAACTGACCTGACGAGTACGTGTGATTAGGAGTTTCTTTTTCTTCCAGACAGACCTAACATACATTGCTGTTTTAATATTTGTGGGGAACAATGTGCTGATTGACGGGGCAAAGTGCAAGATGACGACCGTGTCACGTATTAGTATTATCTGAATCTAACGTGTCTAGGAACTGCTCTTCCATGCCGTCCTAGGTTTTTGCTAGAATTAAGAGCGAGGCCGCATGTTTTTTGTTTTACCCTGAAAATGTAGAACTTCGTTCGGCCGGCCGGCAAAAGGATGAGCATGGCGGAGGCCTTGCATGACAATGCCTGGGTGGACGCGATACGTGGGGCGCCAACGGTGCCGGCCATCGCCGAATTCCTCGACGTCTGGGAGGAGGTGCAGCCAGTCACCCTTTCCGAGGAGCCGGACGAGTTCGCTTGGCGCCTTGGGGTGGCCTTCAAATACTCCTCCCGGGACACGAACGCCGCCTTCTTTCTGGGTAGGGAGCTCACACCGTGCGCCAATCACATCCGGCGGTCATGGGCTCCTCTTGAGGTCAAAATCTTCGCATGGCTTGCGGTGCGAGCTAGACTGTGGACGGCGGACCGATTGGCACAAAAAAACATGCCACATACATGGGTGTGTCAGCTATGTTGCCAACATGACAAGGATACAAATCACATGCTCCTGGGCTGTCCTTCGCCCGCGAGGTCTAGTACAACATGCTGCTTTCGCTAAGACTACACAGGTTCACTCCAGACGGCGCCAAGCCCCTAGCAGAATGGTGGCCTCAGATGGTGGCGGCAGTGCCGGCTAGCCAACGAAGACGTCTGAACACCACGACCGTGGCCACTCTACGCTTCATCTGTCTCAAGCGCAACAGCCGTGTCTTCGAGCACAAGGCTTCCCCGGCCACAGCCACGGTTGCACTTATTAGGGTTGAGCTCCGCCTTTGGATTCAGGCTAGGGGAGAGGGTGGACACCCATTTCAAATTCACTAGAACGTAGCAGCAGGACGGGCCCTGGGCAGAGATGCATCTGTAATGACCTTGTGACTCGGTTCCCCCCTTCTTCTTAATGGAAAAGACATGCAACGCTCTTGCATGTTTTTGAAAAAAAAAATGTTCATTAATTAAGGTCATATACTCCCTCCGTTCTAAAATGTAGTGTATATAGATTTTTTTGAAAAATGTCAAGTCTCACAAACTTTAACCGAATTTGTGGAGAAAAATATTTACATCTGGAATGCCCAACTTATAACAATAGATTCATTATAAGATGTACTTTCATACTTTACAACTTTGGCTTTGTAGATATAAATAATTATCTCTAAAATCTTAGTCAAAGTTTTTAAAGTTTGACTTTTAAAAGTTATGAGGATCGGAACAGGCTTTTGTACTATGTTGTAAATAAAGCAAAACCATCATGTCCATACATTATGTTTAAGTATAAAAAATAGTCGGCTGAAACAACAACACAAACATGCAAAAAAAAAAACATGCCGTCAGACCACTAGCTACGCGGTGAAGCAAGTCGGCATCCGCACACAAAGTATCAATTACTCCCTCAAAAAAAAGTATCAATTACGCGGCCTAGTCGATCCTTGTTCTGCTGCCTAGAGAGTGGATGCTAATGCTGAAGTAAACACAAAGTAATTGGCACGCTGCAAAAAGACCCACTCGATCACCATATTGTTACAAGTCGTTCAAACGGTCCAGATCATCGCGGCGAACACCGATCAAAAGAGATGTCTTCTCCAGTTCTCCTACCGGTACAGCTGGCCAAGGCTTCGAGAACTATTCTGATGACGACGCATGTATAGCGGGCTGTCCTCTACGGTCTAAAGTAGCCACTCCTTTTTTTGTTTGTTTGAAAGTGAGTTGAAAGTAACCACTCGATAGAGAAGCCGGTGTGCTATCTCCTTGTCAAAATTAGGGTGCAAAATAACGGCCTGACCATAGGTCCATCCTTTTAGAGCATCTCCAACGGACGCATAAAAATTTGGCGCCCAATAAAAATTATAGCGCGGCACTGTTACACTTTTAATGTGCCCGGACCAACATTGCTTTAGTAGAAGTCAAAAACGCGCGCCCAAAAAAAGACAGTGTAAATTGTGAAGCGCGTCCAATCCAGAGCCCAAAATATGCTGTGCGCGATAGTGTTTTCAGCACGCGCCCAAAATTTTTTAGCGCTACAGCTTTTGCTGGAGCTGTTCGGCGCCCACAAACGTTTTTTAATGCGCGAAGCTTTTTTTTGACGCCTGTTGAAGATGCTCTTAGCGTCACATTCTTTTAGTTGAGCTCCTTTCGGAAGTTTTGCTTAGCAATCCGATCACGTACCCATGTGGGCGTTGGGTTAGGATCCTCTGCAGTACTGTACGGTGCTGTACAGTCACTGCCATGTGGGACCTGACCCCACATGTCATTGACACTACAGCACCATACGGTACTGCAGAGGATCTCAACCCGTGGGCGTTAATCACAATTAGGCCGTTAGACGTTAGTTACATTAATTTGTACGCAGGCTGAAATTGGCAAAACTCGACAAAGCTAGTCTAGACGTCGTTACACTCCTCGCCTTGCCCGCACGTAATTATAGAGAGACGCCGCGATGAGGTATCGGCATCGCCCAGAACGGCGACACATGTGCACGCCACGAGCGGCGCCCGCGTCACGTCGCGCCGGGATTAGCAAAGCCAAGGCTCCCTCGATGAGATCGAACCTGTGCGCACGCGGCGTCGCCGTCGTCCCGATTCCCTTGCCCAAATGGCGTGGGCATCGATACCGTGTGCCTACCCCTGGCCTCATGCACCCATCGCGCATGCACCGCACACTGCCGCCACCGCATATCTAGCCGCGCTTTCTGTGAGATCTTCAATCATCACCGGTGTATCTGCGGTTTCGTTACACGCGGAGATGCGGTCCATGAGTCACTCACGGCGCATCCAACCTTTCCGCGCCGTCCACATCAAGAACAGGCCAGTGCAGTATGAGCACTGGCAATGGCCGGTGTGCGATGGAGGCGTCCTGCAGTGACGGATTGATTACGCGATTGGAAAAGGGGCAAGTCACGACGTCCTCCATGCCATCTTGCACCACACCAGCAGCTCCCCTCACATACGCGGTTCAGCGGTCCACGCAGCTCCCCACCGGCACGTGGAATTGGAGGGCTTCTGGCGTCGGGACTCGGAACGGGCACCTGCGGAGCAGCATGCTCATATCAGCTCCGTATTCCGATCGTGTGAAAAAATGATTAAGAAAACGACCTCCATCACAGAGTTCAGCCACACATGACTCCTTGAAGAAAATTATCCAAATTTGACATGTTGGCTCAATGTCTAACCCCTTCATGTTCAGGTTGAACATGTTAACACCACAGTTAACAACATTTAGCACTTGGTCTAGGTGATCAAACAGTGGACGGACAAGCGAAGGGCCACATAATGACATAGGGCGGCGTTTACATGGCTAACCTCAACGTTGTCCATTCTGGCTTCGGAACTATTGGACGCTCGATACCATATGCCCGACGTTGAGAAGATGGACAATCTGATGGGTGCCCGGGGTAGAATCTCTTCAAATAGTAACAGCATGAAAAATATGCATAGATATGCGCACAAATGATCACGATAAATATGAAAAGGCATAATTGATGATGTGGTGATATTATATATCCAATACATACATAAATCTATATACCGGCTAAATGCCTGACTCATCTATATCTAATATTTCACACTAATACCGCTAACAAAGTGTGTGCCTCTAAATAATTAAGTTGAAGTGACAAAACATTGCATTGAGCATTAGAAGCTAATTAGATGTGGGAGTAATAATTCATCTCATGACAAAAGTAACCGCTGAAATTATAGTTGACTGGTCATAATCATGTTAGCCAGCTTATGTGAGTATATGTATTGAAAAATGAGGAGGGTATTTCTAGTATATACTTCTACAAACCCATAGTCCAGAGAGTGGACTACTCACACATCGTCATGGGAGTAGCAAAGTACAAATGGAGAAGTCAAAGACGGTGGTTACCTCTCCAGCAGAGTAGCGGAACAGGGTTGTAGACAAGTTCTGCCTTGAAACGTGAAGTAATGGCGGTGTACAAATCCCAGAAAAATGTGATGAAGATTACCGGATAAATAGAAACTCCGGGAGATGAAGAGGCATGTTAAGGGACGCTTATGGGGCCCAAACAGCCTAGCCAAGCTCCCCTCGAGCCGCCTTGTGTGGTTGTGTGGGCCCACACATTATGCTGGCCCTTCTTTCAGTAGCGTCTTGTCCTCCAAGTTTTATGAACCAACATATTTTTTTCTTCTGAAATTCCTAAATACTTGAAGGTCACATTACAGAAACCGGGAAACTTTACTCGCACTGGGTTAATATATGTTAGTACAAAAGGTAATAAAATATTACATGATAAGGAAACGCATAGCATGAAACATAAAAAATTATAGATACGATTAGGCGTATCAGAGCATTCAAGGAAGTTGTGGCGGCTTTGCAAGATAAGTCCCTCTATCTATTTGCCAAGATGGTTGTAGATAATCAGTTGCAATTGCTTATTGACTTGAAGCAATGTGCCTCCACATGTGATGCTATGAGCCTGACTCAAAACGTTCCATTAGTTGATGGTATGGTAAGGGTGTATGACATAGCTATGAGCTAACCACATGAATTCGAGATCAACGATAGTAAATGATTGTGTCGTTCAAAAAAGAACGTGATATCCTTGTGTAACAAGGTGATACCTTCGACTCAAAGGATGAGCTTCACGAGAATAACCTTTGGACATGTAGCCACAAGTCATAGAAGAGGACATAGGCGATGACATCACCTACCAGTGAGCCTATGCCTCAACTAAGGGGACGATGGCTCCGAGAAAGCGAACGAGGATGGGTTTCATGGCGAAAGAAGTCAAAGCTGTTGTCAAGGTAGTATCACTGAATGTTTTATGAACTTAGTATCACCAACAAGGCTGTGGTTGATGGTTTCATAACTAAAGAGATTTGATTATTGCCATGCACAACCAAAGATGAAGATTCCAAAAAGCCTCACACTTATGCCTCATCTAGTTATATGTTCAAAATTTCCATGTTACCTATCGATATAAAGTTGGACCCACGTATCCCCATCTAAAGACTATAGTTGGTGTTCCAGTTGCCTAGGGGTGGTAGCCACACCCAATAGGGGTTGACTTCCTAACTGCATTAGAAAAGAGGACCTTGGTTGCACGTACCACTCGTAGGCCCGAGCGTACTAACACACCGCTTCCATGGAGCCACCATCGGCGACATGTCCCTCAAGCTTGTCATAACAATACGAAGGTGACAGCGGCAAGCTTAGGCCCTGTTTGGTTTCAAATAAGTCACCAACTTATAAGTCGAAAAGTGAAAAAAAGTGACTTATTTTGCCAAACAGACCCGACTTATAAGTCACCCCAACTTATAAGTCATAAGTTGCTCCACCCCAAGTTAAAACTTATAAGTCACCCCCTTTTGCATGGGTCCCACCACCTGCATGATATTGATTGGTGTGGGAAGGTGTGTCGGGTGACTTATAAGCCAGTTGACAACCAAACAGGAGTGACTTATAAGTCACTGGTTTTAAGTCACCTGACTTATAAGTCAGGTGACTTATTGGAATCAAACAGGGCCTTACTATCATTTCTTCCATATGCACCAAGTTAGAACTAACACATGTGAATTGCGCCACCCGAGTCTACCCTCACATCAAATCTACCAATTGGAAGGCCCATGGTCATGTGGCAAACTTCTAGAGATTGATCATCATTTCTCAACAGCGCAAGTGAAAGTTGTGTCTCTCGGGTTTCGAATTTTCCACAAGGCCGGAGATGGCCATGTTGGGCGCCAAAACCATAGGATTAGGATGAAGGTTAGACGACCATCTCATTGGATGTATGGGGTACACCATTCATCGTACAACATGACAGAGGCATCTTGGCCCATCCCGCTCAGTGGCATTAGAGACTGCAATAATTAAAGTAACATTACGTGGTGGCATAACATAAATTTTGCAAGAAAAGATAAATCGAACAAGTTATAGTGATTATTACCTCCCCATGCGCGATATGCCGCCAATTAGCGCCGAGTGTCGTAGTGCCCATCAATAAGAGGACAGTGTCCCTCGCAAAAAAAAAAAAAAAGAGGACAGTGTGGGTGCATCCTGCCTAATACAGGAAAACATCAATCAAGTAAATGACATGACTCTAACCACGATCAATGGTGCTTCACTTGCCCACGTCAATTCAGAAGCTAAACGTCATTGACCATAAACGACCGTGGTGTTTACATGTTCAACCTAAACACCGAGATGTTGTTTTTTCTTTTTCTTTTTTGATTGACACCGGAACCGTAGACAATTGTTCTACGTTAAGAGACCGTAGAGTCGAACCCAGTTCTCCGCCAAAGGTTATTTGTGGATGAACTTTATGATAGTGATTGTCTCCGTCATTTTTCGCTACGTCACGAACGCACCGTACATGTGTCATATTCCTGTTTGTGACCGCTTTAACCTCGGCATCTTTTTCCAGCCCATTCCTGTGCCTCGTCTCCATGGACGTGTAGTACGAACCCAACCAACCAGCGCACCGACCGATCGATCAACAACCGCGAAGCATCCCAGCATTCCGGCCTAACTCGACACAGGAGAGTGCCAGGCCATGTGAGCCAGCCATCAAACACCAGCAATCCCGCCCGCGCGCATTCCGTCCGTCCTGCCATACGCCCATACGTCGCTTTTTTCCTTTCGGCAGCATCGCAACACGCCCGAAACAGCGACCGCTCCGGGAAAGCAAAGTGCTCTCCGCCGGAGCCGCCCGACCGCGCACATGCTCGCGCCGCACTCCGGCCACACGCCGCGACGTAGCCGAAGCGAAGCGTCGCACGTAAAATAGCTCTAGACGTTATGCGTGCCTGTCCATCCGGCCTAATTGCCGAGGTATGTGCGTATTCCGGCCGGCCGGCCGCGGACGCGCCCCCGATCGGTCGACCCGTCAATGGATCGAGGCGAAGAACATGTAGGCCTACCTACCACGCTGGCCCGCCACAACATGGCGCATGCATGTACGGCCGGCATGGCGTTGGCGTCACCGGACGGGCAAAGGCGACGCCGGCCGGCCGGGCGCATATGCATAGTGCGTGATACGACTGGACGCGGAGCGCAGGCCGCAAAAGGTTCGACGCGTGGAACCGACAACGGAAGGAGATGCACATACATGATCGTGCTGCATGAATGCATGATGTTGCCCTTGAATGAACCCCTTGGCTGATGCTGGCTTCCATACGCGCATGTGTACTTGCCACTGCCGGACTGCCGCCCAACGGTGCCCTCGCCACTGCTGCTAGTACTACTTATTTTCGAAAAAAGGACGGCGCTCCCTGCTTCTGTATCGGTCCTTCTTTGTTAAAAACATTTTAAGGTTTGCATGCGTTGAACATATCACTCTAGTATTATATGCTAGCAGTGATCACCACGTGTAACTCAGACATCACATAGCCTAATGTTGTCTTTCATGTTGGGTTGTGCGTGCTCTCGTATCCAAGTGACATCACCCAGAAATCAGTGTATCCCACGACCATAAGGATAGGCTGCAAAGAGTTATAATTCTACAACATCATCACCACAAACCCATACAGACCGAAAGGAACAACTACTGCTAAACTAGCCAAGCACGATGAGAAATGTGGCAACAAATCATTTGGCAATATAGTAGGCACGCCGACACATTGTAAAAAAAATATCTTATACTGATAGCACAAACTGGAGTAGAGTCTCATGTGGCGCAAATATAGAAAAAACTGTAGAATGTACTAAAGTTTCACATGGATTAACAAGACAAACTAAAGTTTGCCCAACACACATATCTTCTTGTGTGTCCACGTTACAGAGAACGCAAACAAATGTGTAAGATTTAACAAATGAGTTTACCCTGCATTTTTATTAATCTGAGGACTTAAGGGTGTGAGACAACTAGGTCACCCGATAAAAAGGAAATATAGATATAAAACCAAAAAGAATATGTGGATCCCCATCCCGAAGGAGATCGAATGCTCAACACTTTTTTCAAGGAACCGATAGGAACACTATCTTTTCATTTAATGTTCGACTATCTTCAATGAAACTTACGGAACATGATCTGGAACTTATGGAAGGCGCCCAACCGACACATCTTCAATGCTACTCTTCTTACCCACTTCGAGTTTGCGGCTCTTGCACTCGAGGACATCAAACAAAGGGACCTTACCAACGTGACCACGGGTTGCATTGAGAAGCATCTCGTCTACAAAGGCATCCGCCACATGTTTCCCCCGCTGGCTAATATTGGACTCGCCTCTAGCAAACCAAAGCATCGGCCAGCACAACCTAAGTGGGCCTACATGAGGAACATAAGCTTCTTGTTGGTTCATGAGGAACCTAGAGGAAGAAGAGCTTGCCGACACGGATGATCTTATAGGAGCACACGCCATCATTGAGCGGAACACGTCCTCAGAAATGGGCATAGACTACTTATCGGCAGGTTGAGCCTCGCCGTTGAAGTCAGAGGCGAGACAGCCAAGCATGCCTCCAAACTGGAGGTTGATGAAGAAAGTTGTGAATTGCCGGTAGAACCAGAGAGTGAAGTTGGTTTCTCTCTGGTGCATAGGAAAAATAAGAAGAACATCACCGAATAGCAAGGGTCGTGAAGCCAAGAGAAAATACAAGAGGATACATGCTACACCAAGACCAACTTGCTCAACCTTCCTAGGAGAAAAAAACAAGTCAGAAAAGAAGAAATGGTTGTGACAGACTACAAAGTAAAGGGGAACAAGAGGCATTAATTTTGTTGTTATTGTTTAGCAATGTACTATACATAATATACAATAAGAGAGAAATGTGCATAACTAGTTGGTTAAATTCCCTGTGGTGAATCTACCCACACAAGTTCAAGTCCTAGACTCTACATTGGTGCTCGTATTTTATTAGATTTATTTCAACATTTTGAACTATATTATTTCGGTGGAGGATGACATGGTAGTAGTAACTTCATCAAGCTCAAGATTTACTCACACACGAAAGAAAGAAATTTGTGATTACCTTCGCATTGAAAGAACAACACATACCCAGGAGTCTTTATTGGGAACAAATAAGAGGAGTAATTTCGTGAAAATGAAAGCTCGTCCGTTGTCCATGAGAAGTGAAAAGGCGAAATGTATAGTGGTTGATGACGTCGAATGTTAGATAAGCTTTAGGACTATGTACCAAATAATTCTAAATAAATCTCACAGGCTCATGTTTGGTTTCATGACATGGCGGGAAGTATAGTATCACCCCAAAAGTGGAGAAGAGTTGAGATAATGTACAAGGGGCTCTCATCCACGTCATGTTGAAGCATGAGAAAAGGAGTAAACATGTGTGTTGCTCCTCTGCTGCCAGCCTGTCACGTCTCGTGAGCGCATTTTGTCCGAGCCAAGCTCAGACCTATGTCATGTATGTGCATTCCTTCTGTCAGTTTGAAATAGATAATTAATTAGATCATTAATGGTCAAGTTACAAACAGTCACATCTGAGTCGTTCTGATTGGATCATGGGCACCTTCCCCGACCGCCTACATAATAGAGGTGTTGGCAATCCTAGCCGTCACTTGACCAAATTGCATATGTTTAGCTTCCTTGTGAACAAACCACTGACGTTCCTCTTGTTGTTGTTGCTTTGGATACACTAGTACAAAACAGGGCTTTCGTCCAGGCCTGTTTAGCCCATTAGTCCCGGTTCAATCCAGAACCGGGACTAATGTGAGCATTTATCCCGGTTCGTGCGGCTAAGGCATTAGCCCCGGTTCACCTGTGCCCTTTAGTCCCGGTTTGTGCCTCAAACCGGGACTAAAGGGTGCGATGCCCATTAGTCCCGGTTCATGCCTCAAACCGGGACTAAAGAGTAGACCTTTAGTCCCGGTTTGAGGCACGAACCGGGACTAATGGGGTTGAGACCTTTAGTCCCGGTT
>NC_057810.1:453287230-453301585 GCF_018294505.1 Triticum aestivum | reverse complement strand
GGAAATGTCAAAAAAATAAAAGAAAATAAGTTTCCCATGTGATATGTGGTCTAGTTGTTGGGGAAATTTGCAAATGTGAATTTCGACTTTATTTGCAAAATCTCTCTGGAATTTGTATATATGGGCATAACTTTTGCATACTAACTCGGATGAAAAAGTTTTTTATATGAAAAATCATCTACTCGAAAAGTTACATCCAAATTTAACGTTAAACATTTTCAAAATCCTCAAAAACCTAACAGAAAAAAAGTTACGGGGCTTTTAATATCTAGAGTGGAAAAAATCGGAAAAATGACAAACTGTGGTCAAACCATGGTCAAACCATGGTCAAACTAATTATTCTAGAATATTAGTGTTAATAACTAATTTGTTCAGTTATTTTGAATTTTGGTCAAATCTGGTCAAACTGTAGTCAAACTGTGGTCAAACTATGGTCAAACCCTGGTCAAACTAATTATTCAAAATAACTATTGTTTTCTAAATAATTATTGTTTTTGAAAACAATAGTTTGAAACTCAAACAGTGAAATGTGTCAATTCATGCTCAAGCAAAATTCCTGAGGGTTAATAGGATTAACATCTTACTATTGTCAGGAAAACAACAAGTGCAGACTTGGAAACGAGGGAGAATAGAACCCGGAAGTTAAGCGTGCTCAGGCTGGGTGAGTGGGAGGATGGGTGACCGTTCAGGAAGTTAGGTGATTTGAAATGATGAGGGTGATTAGAGAAGAGGATAAATTGAGCAGTGATGAGGGGTGCTGATTAGAGATTAACTAATGAGGGGTTAAAATAATTCAGAAATTTGAAAATAAAAAATTTCAAAAAAAGTTTCAAAAAAAATCATAAAATTTCCATTAGTCCCGGTTGGTGTTACAAACCGGGACTAAAGGTGGATTGTTAAAGGCTCCACGTGGCCGCGGCCTTTAGTCCCGGTTCTGGATTGAACCGGGACTAAAGGGGGGAGGCATTAGTACCGACCCTTTAGTCCCGGTTCACCAACCGGGACTAAAGGCCCTTACCAACCGGGACAATAGGCCCTTTTTCTACTAGTGATACTCCATCATGTCATCCGTGCACCCCAGCGGTACAAGAGAGCAAGCCTCCGAAACTCCGCCCTTTTGTGATCATGCATCGGGAAAAGGGTGCTACTTCCTTGACCTCCCTGACATGTCCATGGGTGACCGATGCTACAGAGAAGGATGACGAAAAGCCTCTATTGCCGCCATCGCGACCCTGGCCTTTCTAACTGGATGGTATGATATGCTCCTGTTGGGGAACGTAGTAATTTCAAAAAAATCCTACGCACACGTAAAATCATGGTGATGCATAGCAACGAGAGGGGAGAGTGTTGTCCACGTACCCTCGTAGACCGAAAGCGGAAGCGTTAGCACAACGCGGTTGATGTAGTCGTACATCTTCACGATCCGACCGATCAAGTACCGAACGTACGGCACCTCCGAGTTCAGCACACGTTCAGCTCGATGACATCCCACGAACTCCGATCCAGTAGAGCTTTGCGGGAGAGTTCCACCAGCACGACGGCGTGATGACGGTGTTGATGATGCTACCGACGCAGGGCTTCGACTAAGCACCGCTACGATATTACCGAGGTGGAATATGGTGGAGGGGGGGCACCACACACGGCTAAGAGATCAATGATCAATTGTTGTGTCTAGAGGTGCCCTCCTGCCCCCATATATAAAGGATCAGGGGGAGGGAGCGGCCGGCCAGGAGGAGGGCGCGCCAGGGAGGAGTCCTACTCCCACCGGGAGTAGGACTCCCTCTTTTCCTAGTTGGAGTAGGAGGGGGAAAGGAAGGGAAGGAGAGAAGAGGAAGGAAAGGGGGCGTCCCCTCCCTCCTTGTCCAATTCGTACTAGAGGGGGAGGGGGCGCGTGGCCAGCCCTAGCCGCCCCTCCTCTTCTCCACTAAGGCCCATCTTGGCCCATTAAACTCCCCGGGGGGTTCCGGTAACCCCCCGATACTCCGGTATATGTCCGAAACCTTCCGAAACCATTCCGGTGTCCGAACATAGTCATCCAATATATCGATCTTTACGTCTCGATCATTTCGAGACTCGTCGTCATGTACCCGATCTCATCCGGGACTCTGAACTACCTTCGGTACATCAAAACACATAACTCATAATATAAATCGTCACCGGACGTTAAGCGTGTGGACCCTACGGGTTCGAGAACTATGTAGACATGACCGAGACACATCTCCGGTCAATAACCAATAGCGGAGCCTGGATGCTCATATTGGCTCCCACATATTCTATGAAGGTCTTTATCGGTCAAACCGCATAACAACATACGTTGTTCCCTTTGTCATCGGTATGTTACTTACCTGAGATTCGATCATTGGTATCTCAATACCTAGTTCAATCTCGTTACCGGCAAGTCTCTTTACTCGTTATGTAATGCATCATCCCGCAACTAACTCATTAGTCACATTGCTTGCAAGGCTTATAGTGAGGTGCATTACCGAGAGGGCCCAGAGATACCTCTCCGACAATCGGAGTGACAAATCCTAATCTCGAAATACGCCAACTCAACAAGTACCTTCGGAGACACCTGTAGAGCACCTTTACAATCGCCCAGTTACGTTGTGATGTTTGGTAGCACACAAAGTGTTCCTCCAGTAAACGGGAGTTGCATAATCTCATAGTCATAGGAACATGTATAAGTCGTGAAGAAAGCAATAGCAACATACTAAACGATCAGGTGCCAAGCTAACGGAATGGGTCAAGTCAATCACATCATTCTCCTAATGATGTGATCCCTTAATCAAATGATAACTCATGTCTATGGTTAGAAAAATTAACCATCTTCGATTAACGAGCTAGTCAAGTAGAGGAATACTAGTGACACTATATTTGTCTATGTATTCACACATGTAATATGTTTCCGGTTAATACAATTCTAGCATGAATAATAAACATTTATCATGAAATAAGGAAATAAATAATAACTTTATTATTGCCTCTAGGGCATATTTCCTTCAGCTCCTCCCACTTTTAATGGTTCATGTGGTAGGTGTACTTATTGTTATAATAGATTTGTCTGTTCTTATTACGTTCCCACATATCTAGCTTTCAATATGAGATTAATAATATTAGCGTTGTCATCATGATTTATTTATAGATTTAAATAATCAAAAAATTATAATGTATCAATCAGTAAAACTGTATTTTCATACATATGCCATGTCATTTAGAGAAGTCAATAATAATATGTTATACAATAATTTATCTCTTAGTATTGTCTCTAACATTTAATGCTATGAGCCTTTTAAATTATGAGAAGATTAAAACTGAAACTAGAAAATGTGGGAGAAAGATAAGTCATCTTGTTGATGGGGATAAATGTTTCATTTTTATTCCTTAGCAATCATCTCTTAGATAAGAGAAAACAATGTTCTTTTGTTGATTTATCTCTTTCAACTCACCAGTTATCCTACGTGCCATCGAATAATAGTACCACTATAGACCTTCTAGGGAAGTAATCTGAAGAGTTAAATTCGCATGGAAGTTTTGCCTTGTCTGGGCAATATTTGTTGAAATGAGCACATGTTTAATTGCTGGTTATCTTTATAGCTATGACGTCAATCTGTAGGTGATCATCACTGTAGTTGTGGATGTGCAGGGCTGGCGACCTTTGGGTGCAAACATCTGGAACTGGTTGCACGAGATTTGCTCAACAATTTGGCTTGCGTAACAGTAGCACATTATGTAGATGAGCTAATTAATCTTGTTTCCGATAGGCATGATCATGTTTTGCTATAAACCTTTTTGTACTCTATGAATTGGACTTATTATGTTTAATAAATTGGTTGTCTGGATTGCTTGATGCAGAGGCTGGGTCTAGCATGAACCAAACAACCCGGTGGGAAACGAACAACGCTAACACGATGACTCGACCCCACCCAGCGCGTACGGACCAACGCACCAGGGAGCGCACATAATCACCAAAAAACACCATAGAAAGGTGACTTCCTGCACGCTCGTGGAACACACGTCATGGACCCCGAGGAAATCAGTGTGGTGTGGAGCGCCCACGATGTTCGGACGGCAGGGAGGGCACCGGGTAGGCATCGATGTGAGCCGCCCGGGGAACGGTCGGCACGGAGGGCACTCGCAAGTGAGGATGTCCTATGAGGCGAGTACTCCAACATCCTTTGGCGCAGTTGGTTCCTAGCTCGACGAGGTGACTGAGAATAATATATGATCGTTCGCAAACATTTTGTCTTGGTGAATATGGTCAAAGTCATTGCCTAGTTTTTGAGCGGGATCGCAGCTTCTTTGGGTCTTCAGGAACTTGAGACTAGATGTCGGTAAGTAGGATCAACACATGCTCTATGTTTCTCGACCTCAATTATCCGACTAGCTAGAAGATCACTGAAGACAAGAATCGTGATGGCAACACACTTATGTTCATCAGGCAAAAACTATGTGTACACAACACATTATATGTTTCTCGATGTGCCATACCCTGATATGTGACGCCACGTCCGACAACATAAATTAGGAGAGAGGGTCGAAACTATCATGCTTTGAACTGGTGAGTGGGTTCTCCCCCGACGGGCATCCATCTGATTTAACCCTTCGACCAATCTCCATAGTTTGATTCATATTAATGTCTAACTGGGCCATGGATGATGTTGGTGTTTTCAGTGTACAAGTAGCAATCTATTTTGTATGAGTTGAATAACTAGTAGATCTTGAATGATAAATACTCCCTCCGTCCGGAAATACTTGTCGGTGGAATAAATGTATCTAAACGTATTTTAGTTCTAGATACATCCATTTTTATGCATTTCTCTCACAAGAATTTCCGGCGGAGGGAATATGATGTTTGTTTAGCACATAAGTAACTGTTGATTAGAGTTGTGTTTGAAGAGATGCTCATGTTACCTCAACTTGTGGACGATATAACCCATATAAAGGTTGATTAAGCGTTTTTTAATAATATGTACAAAATTGGTGTGCGGGCATCTTCACTGATTGCTCGTTCAGTCTGCTGGAAACGAATCGTTCCGGCGCCCGCGTGCCAAACATGATTCTCGAGTTTCTCCATAAAGTGCCGCGTCTTATAGCAGTCCAAAGCGGATTTTCTAGCCATGAGGGATGTACTACACCATCTAGATATTTTTGAAACCACGTCGTCAAGATATTCATATTCCCCCACGAAACATACTGTCAGGAAAAAAAAGATTATTAAAACCGTCACGATACATTTTTATGACTTCCAGTAGTATATGTGTATCCGTTGTGCTCCGGCTTGTGGCAAGCTGCCTCGGGTGTGAAACGCTTCAAAATAAAAACGAGCTGCTTCGAAGAAGAAACAAAAGTGGTGAGCGTATGCTGCAAGCCTGGTCAATGACACCAGTGGCTGGATAACGATGGATCGGACGTACAATTCAACTTACCTAGCTAGCTACGTATACTGCTACGACGTGCATGCGATAAGCTAGCTAGCGACCATAGATAGGATAGGGTTGACAAAAGGATGAAACCGAAGATTCCACACGGCGCCCGTCGCGATGGCGGCTGGCACGTTGAAATACGTGCCGTGCATTTGTTGACTGGTGGTTTCGATCTTGATCCATCAACCAACGGCTTAAATTTGTCGTGTGCGTACTACTACATTCGCTCCCGTTCCACTCAGGGTGCGTCGACATACTGATTCCCGAAATCGGCTACTACGTACCGCTGGGCCGAGCCTACTCGGTGGGGGAATAAGGCCATTTCGTATATATCACAAGGCAAAGTGGCCCCGCGGTGCAGTTTTATTCGTCTGTCTAAGCGTCGTCAGCGACAGATCATCGGGCCTGAGCATCGGGCTACATCGAGGTCGAGATCAGGAATCGGTGGCTCAGCTGGAAGCAATGCGTGGCCAAGGATTTGACGCGGGGGCATGGACGACGGAGGCAACAATTAAGATCAGGTGGTGATTCAACATTTCAACGGCACGGGCAACGGCACTCATCGGAGGAAACCCACGGCGTCCATCGTCACGTACGACCGTCTCCTGCAAAGTCTACGATCAGAGAAACTCGAGCGAGGGTCGTCCGTGCGCAACACACCCACACGCTTCCGGCAATCATCGTTGTGCGCATCAAGAGCGAGGACCCAAAGTCGTATGCATGGGGCACGAAGGGAAGCAAGCATCTGAGGAACATTTTGCCGGCGGTTTTGTTCTTGTAGCCATGTCTCATGTCTACAACTTGGACGTTACAATTTCTTCTTGTACCAAAAGCTTTTGCCAAAGTATAAGACAAAGGAATTATAACGTTCAAGTTTTTCAAACTATCTCCCCGCAAAAAGAAAACAAAAAAAAACATGTCGTTCAAACTATCCCTACCAAAGTCTAAAATGATGTATGAAGTCTCCGGACCAATTGTTTTACAAGCAAGGAGGCTACATACGTTATGGGCGAGTTTGATTGACCAAAGCTCCCTTCCCTAAATAGGTGTAGTGGATGAAAATAAATCTCATTGTGTTGCCCACATGAGGCGACGAGCTACATGCGTGCGGAACTTCAAGCACTCGAGAGCCTCGCTTGCTATGAATCCTCCAATCTTTCATTTTCGTATAGTCAGGATGAGACAAGCGCAAAGGGGCCGCGGGTGTAGGCATGGAGATAGCAGAGACGAAAATATGCAACACGGAATGGCATGAAATCAGTCTCCCCTCCCTACTCGCTCACCTCCAACGGTAGGACAAATCGAGCATCAGTTCTCGGCAATGGCGACGGCGACTTAGATATGTTGTACTCGCAGCGGCAGCGAGGGTGAGGACTTAGATCTGTTGTACCAGCACCACGATGTGCTCCTCGTCTCCATCTCCGTCTCGTCCGCTTCGTCTTCGGCATAGACGGCCGGTTGTCTAGTCTCCAATGGCGGTAAGCACCATACAACCACCCTCCACTATTAGGTCGTTATATAAGAGCGAGCAACCAAGTCGTATGCATGGAGCACGACGAGAAGCAAGCATCTGAGGAACATTTTGCCGGCAGTTTTGTTCTTGTAGCCATGTCTCATGTCTACAACTTGGACGTTACAATTTCTTCTTGTAGCAAAAGCTTTTGCCAAAGTATAAGACAAAGGAATTGTAACGTCCAAGTTGTTCAAACTATCTCCCCGCAAAAAGAAAAAACAAGTTGTTCAAACTATCCCTGCCAAAGCCTGAAATGATGTATGAAGTCTCCGGTCCAATTGTTTTACCAGCAAGGAGGCTACATACATTATGGACGAGTTTGATTGACCAAAGCTCCCTTCCCCAAATAGGTCCAGTGGATGAAAATAAATCTCATTCTGTTGCGCACATGAGGCGACAGGAACTTTAAGCACTCAAAAGCCTGACTTGCTATGAATCCTTCAATCGGTCGTTTTTGTATAGTCAGGATGAGACAAGCGCAACGGGGCCGCGGGTGTAGGCATGGAGATAGCAGAGACAAAAATTTGCAAGCACGGAATGGCATGAAATCAATCTCACCCTCCCGCCCCCTTACTCGCTCACCTCCAACGGTAGGACAAATCGAGCATCAGTTCTCAGCAATGGCGGCGGCGACTTAGATATGTTGTACCGACAGTGGTAGCGAGGGTGACGACTTAGATTTGTTGTACCAGCACCACGACGTGCTCCTCATCTCCATCTCCGTCTCGTCCGCTTCGTCTTCGGCATAGGCAGCCGGTTGTCTAGTCTCCAATGGCGGTAAGCACCATACAACCACCCTCCACTATTAGGTCATTATATAAGATGTAGGTTTAATTTCGTCGTTACTTACCGCAACATCATTTTAGGATGAATGAATAATGTTACTCGTTCAAGCATCAACACTTTATTTTTGTGATTCAGGCATGAGTCATGTTGTTCCACAAAAGAACGCTTAGTTGCAATTCTAAGTCTGTGATCAGATATGGTTCAATGTTAGCCTAAGATGGGGAAAGGATGGAGAATCTGATCTACATTTACAACATAAGAATGTAGAGGTTGTAAACATGCTTCTAATGAGAAGAAACCCTTCACCAAGCTTGTGGACACGTTTAGGGAGAGGGGGTTGCTAAAAGATAGCATCCACGCCTCTGTCGAGGAGCAAGTAGCGATGTTCCTTCATGTTGTAGGCCATAATTAGAGGTTCGGTGTGATTCACATCACTTTTAGGAGAACCAATTAGATGATTTCCCAGTATTTCAAGCAAGTATTGTAGGGAACGTGCTACGCAGTCAAAATTTCCTAGCACAAACAAGCCCTGATCATTATGAAGATGCGGATAACGATCAGTCTCACCAACAAAACATAGTGGGAGCAGAGTAGATTGTTGGTGAAGGCCAACAATTTTTGGGAGCTAGGTTAAACCTCCCAACCGCAACAACTTCTCTTGACGATCGTTTTTTAGGGGTTCTTGACGATCATTGATCTAGTGTTGAGGTAGACTACTACTTCAAAGTATCCTTCCGGCCAATAACTAATAGGGGATCTGGACACCCTTGATAATTCCCACATATTCACGATGATCTTTATCGAGCGAACCTTTTTAAGTTACCACTTACAAATCCCTTTGGTACGCGAAACATTACAAGACCCAATCTGAGACTTTTATCGCTATCATCATTACCGGTTTTGTTCTCTTTTCTTCTTTCTGCATTATGGTACCCCCAATGATCACCATCATTATGTCTGGTGAGACGATAATGGATACCGTAATACTAAGTGGGGCCAATGTGTATCTCTCCATTGCCGGAGGAGCAAATCCCGGTCTTGAACTATCGAGCACTGTGATATACTTTTTTGGTATACCTGTAAGTTACCTTTACTAGCTAATCGACTGTGTGTTGCTATGGGGCATACATATTCTAGTGAGTCAACATCAACCTTGTCCGACATATATTTTACAGCCACCTTATTTTAGGTTTTGGTAGGATTTAATTTGATTTGAGTATGGTTAGGTAAAGGTAAGGAATGTTTTGATTTAGCTGAGGTCTTGGTAAGATTTGATTTTGTTTGGGTATGGGTAGGAGAAGGCAAGATTTTTTTGATTTAGTTGAGATTTTTATAAGATTCAATTTAATTTGATTGAGTTAACGTAGGATGTGATTTTAGGAAATTACTGGTTCCATATAAATTATTCCAAGTTACTTTATTTTCTTTATGCGGCACCGGTTGAAATTATCAAAAAATCAACAGAAAATACAAGGGCCGTTGGGAGGAAAAACCCGCGGAGGGAGTGAGGGGAACCTAGCAACTCCACTTTAATAGTAGAGACTAGCTAATTGGTCGTGTGTTGCAACTGGGGCATACATATTCTAATAGATCAACAACAATCATGCCCGACACAAACCTTACACCCACCATATTCTAGATTTTGGTATGATTTGATTTGATTTGAGTATGGGTAGGGGAAGGCTAGGAAGGTTTTCATTTAGTTGAGATTTTGTAAGATTTGATTTGATTTTGATATGAGTAGGGAACACAAAGAATTTTGATTTAGTTGAGGTTTTGATAAGATTTGATTTGATTTGTATATGGGTAGGGGAACACAAGGAAAATTTAGATTTAGTTGAGACTTTGATAGGATTTGATTTGATTTGGATATGGGTAAAGGAACGCAATTAAAGTTTTGATTTAGTTGAGATTTTGATAAGATGTAATTTGATTTGATTGAGTTAATGCAAGACATTTGGGAGGGGTGGCACACAGGAGGGAACATAACAGGAGAGGGGCAGGGGTGAAGGCGAACATACAAAGACTAACTCCCCTTTTGTAATAGAGATGATCACACAGTTAAGGTGTGACGTTTGGCAACCCCAAAATAACCATCCGGTCTAATGCCGTGAGTAAACCTTAACACTTTGTTTGTAATTACCGATAACAAAAATTAAACGATGTGATCACACAATATTTCATAAGTTGGTTCTATTCAACACCATCGTTCCATCTAACAATGTGTTCTCATTATTGCGGGCATCCTTGTTACTTCCACAATGCCATTGATTAGAAAAGATGATCATCATCGATATATCAGCTAGTTCTAGAGGTAAGAGTGGGAATACCCGGCCTCTGCATAGTTAGGATGCACACAGCCAATCCCGAAAAGTCTGGCAAAAAAAATGAAAACAGAACCGACAAAACGCCAACCGTAGAGTCCTATAAACCGACACTACGCCTATGTCGAAAGTGGGGTGGATCAATCTGGAGGTTCTGTTACATACTGCATTCTTGATGACTAGATCTTAGAATGAAGTCTTGTTGAGTATGTGGCGAAAGAGAAAGATGCGACGACTAACGATATTGAATCCGACGATGGTGTGGAGGCACATGAAAGTGAAACTTGTAAGAGCAAAAGGTTGAAGTGGATTAACGCAATGTGGGCTAACAAAGGTATCTCAAATATCTAAAAAAAGAAAAGGACGAGGATGATGAACTTCCCTCTTGAACGACATTGACGAACTTTCCCACATTGAGCCATATGACTGTTAATCTGGTACCGCCATTGTCATTTGCTAGTAGTTAAGACGAGTGGCCATTTGTTAGTAGTTAAGACGAACTGATGAACTGTCATTTGTTAATAGCCAGGATTGAAATGATATTAGTCTGATACTGCCTATCTATATAATGTGGTAAAATCACCACTCGTGAGAAGGGATGACCACAACATTCGCCCCGGAGCAACCTAACATCGTGTAATTGCATCTTCACAAGCATAATGCTCAGGGCGGTCAACCAAGCAGCATGGACGAAACAATCTCGTGATGCTGTGCAGTTAGCCAAACAAAATGCAGAATAGAGTTTGCATTATCTCAGTCAGGATCAATCAAACGGCAAGTAAGGGTAAAAGAAGCCAAAATGGTTGCAGGCAACCAAAACACTATTGTTGCCCAGCGGGTTGCTCCTGGATCAAGAATGTGAATGTCTACCAAAGTCGAAATGATCAGTATGAGCAACCCGCCATTTTATATCAAAATAAAATCCTAAAAGAAAAAGGAAAGTATGACCAACCCACCCGGCTGGCTGCTGGGCCACAGCACATCGGGATAGTTATAGAGAGAGAAACACACACAGAGAGAGAGAAAGAGGCGTATGCAAAAGGCCGGCGCGGCGTCCATGAGAGAGAGAGCCGGATAGAGATAGAGATGGGGACGACGGTGCGGGGCCCACGGGCCAGCAGCCCCGCTCTATTTAAGGACCCCGTTCGGTGTTTTCCTGAGATCATTCACTCATCAAACGCAACGCACAGAGACAGAGGGAGAGGGTCCGCTGTACTTGCATCCTTCCCTGCCCCCTGCCCCTCCCCTCCCAAGTCCAGAAATCCGTTCCACTCTCCCCCTCCCTCTCGTCTGCACCCGAGACGCTCCTCTAGATCAGTTCCTCGGTGCGGTTACCTCTCGCCGGAAGCCACGCCACCATGGTGTCGCCGGACGCTATCCGCACCGTCATCGGCGTCATAGGTGCGTGCCTCCCCGTCGCCCCACGCCCCCCCGCCTCTGTACCGCATACGCATGTGCGCCTGCACTGCAGCGAAAACCATGTGGCAGCGGCGCCACACGGGTCGTACGGGGGGTGCTGCTGTTGCCCCCTGATGCTCTTTTTGTTTCTCGCCGCTTTGCGCGTGTCCTCTTCACGAACTTTTGCTCCCTTCTAGTGCAAGCGAGCATCACGCGCCGGCTTCCCTAGAGCGGCCCGAACCGTGATTTGTTCGGCGGTTCCTCCTTTGCGTTTGTTTGTTCATCGTCCGAGATCTACTTCTGATGTTGCTTTTTTTGGGATTGTTTTGTGTCTCCCTTGCAGGCAATGGAACCGCCTTGGTGCTCTTCCTATCCCCAGTGTAAGCACCGACTAAAACTATACCACTCTTAAATATAAGTGTATCTTCATTTAAGTCGCCGGATAAAATGGATTTCCGGAATTAATTGTGCTGAGCAAAGAGCGAGAATTACATGACACAAATTCATGAGAATGCGGAGATCGGCACCGCAATAATTTTGTATTCCGTTTTCTGATCGAAATAGTTTGGATATCTCTTCGAAAAAATGCCTGACCAGTGAAAATACTTGCGAACTGCGAATTCCAGGCCGACGTTCATCCAAATCTGGAAGAAGAAGACGGTGGAGCAGTACTCGGCGGTGCCGTACCTGGCGACGCTGCTGAATTGCATGATGTGGGTGCTCTACGGGCTCCCGCTGGTGCACCCGCACAGCATGCTCGTCATCACCATCAACGGCACCGGCATGCTCATCGAGCTCACCTACGTCGCGCTCTTCCTCACCTTCTCCGTCGGCGCCGCCCGCCGCCGAGTCCTCCTCCTGCTGGTCGCCGAGGTCGCCTTCGTCGGCGGGGTTGCCGCGCTCGTCCTCTCCCTCGCCCACACCCACGACCGCAGGTCCATGGTCGTCGGCATCCTCTGCGTCCTCTTCGGCACCGGCATGTACGCCGCGCCGCTCTCCGTCATGGTACGCGTCGCCATCACTCTCACGGTCTCACCTACAAACCAGTACAGTACTGGAGTGAGATTTGGTGCTACTCTAGTTTTTTATTGATTGATTTCAGTGTTACACTAGTACTAGTAGGTGATTGTCGGTGTCAGGAGATCGATCAGGCGAGGAAATGATTAATTAACTGCTGTTCGAATGAGAATAACCATAGGAAAAGAACGCTGGATTAATCTATACTAATTTGATTGACCAACGTCTGCTCTGGGTACGTTCTGGGTGGAGAATAGAATACGCGAGTACACGCATGCGTAATCCTGTCGTTTTCTCTCTATCTAGCAGTAGCTGTATTCTTTTCGGCTATCTCGCTATCTACTTTGAACAGCGCAAATATTCTTTTTGTGAAGAAAAAATATATACGTATTACGTAGGTGCAGTGTTTCCAATCATGGCGTCAAATCAACTCCTGTCCCTTTGCTGTCAAAAGAGAGAGGAAAAACTCATGTTCTTTTGCTGTCAGAAAGGAAAAACTCATCTTATTTTTGTTCATCCTTCACTTTTTGATCCAACTGTAATTAACAACTTGTGCCCGTTGCACTTTTCGTTAAAATTCTTCAGGGCTTTTTCTCTTATATGAAACACTTTTTTAGTCCTCCCATCCCAAACAAAACAAAAGTTGTGCCATCTCACATGCTGTCGTTTCCTTGGTAGTTTTTGTGCTTCACAATCTGGTTAATGCGTGTAGAGGGAAGTTGTTTCCGTTTGACTGCATGTTTTCTTTGGATGAATTGTACAGTACAGCACAATCAATTGGCTGTAAAATGGATGGATTTCCTTTCGTGGAGTATTGTTCATCATCATCATGTTGATTTTTCCCGTGTTTGTGTTTCAGAAAATGGTGATCCAGACCAAGAGCGTGGAGTACATGCCCCTGTTCCTGTCCGTGGCCTCGCTCGTCAATGGCATCTGCTGGACTGCCTACGCCCTCATCAAGTTCGACCTCTACATCACCGTAAGCCTTCTAACATTTCACACACAGTAATAGTAACCGTTAGCTAGCAGTCTACTAATTGCTGGTGTGAGATGAGGATGACTTCCACTTGAGCTGTTGCTACCCTGAGTAGCCAGCACAGAACCTGGGCAATGCCCGTCTAATTAAAGTAAGCAGCGCCGGAAGTTAACATGGGTGACTTGCTAAGTTCTGCCAAGGCAAGTTGATGATGGCAGGGCCGGGTGTATAAATTTAGGAGGCGCATCTGATCTCGTTAGGTACCAAACCATATTTGGATTGGTTCAGGCGAACCACCCAACACAAAGTCACAAATGAATGCAGCCTTGCAACTAGGACAATGTTGAGCTTGCGTTCTCACAACAAGTTGCGTGCACCACCCGCGGACAGAAGTAACCGGGCCCCTTTCTTTGCTTCCCTGCGATCTGCATGCACGTTCATGGGAGGGCCGTTTTTGTGCTGGGAGGGCCGTTTTCATTTGGGTAAGATAAGATTGGGTTGCTAGGGTAGAGTCGTTATTAGTAGGACCAAGCCTCCGTGGCCCATCTAGCAGCATGCAGTTTTAGGCTGGCCACGGGCGCGTGCGATGGGCCGAAATATCAGACCAGGCGGCGTTGCTTTCAAGCCTCGGGTCCTACTTTTGCACGGTGGCATGGCTCGGGCGGGCGGACATTGTGAGACCGAAAGGTCAAGCTAGTGTTGTCACGACTGACGACCTTGCGGACCGGATCGTCTCCGTTGTCGGCTACCTGTTTGGATTTGGGATTGTCACGCTAACAGCACACACCTGGCTGCCTGTCCCAGTCCGAATGAATAATTACTGTTGGCGCCAGCTGTGTGTCGGGATGGCAAAAACATGTTTTTTTCGTTGAAATTCCAAGAGAAGAAACAGGTTTTCGTTCAAAGAGAGGCCGTGTT
>NC_057810.1:453266650-453286839 GCF_018294505.1 Triticum aestivum | reverse complement strand
TGTGTATGGCACGAGAGGAAGACGGCGAGGTAGATGCTGCCACCGCCCACGTCCGCATTGGCATCGCGCTGCGTTCACCTCCCAATCAATGCGAGTGCCTTTGGGATCTATCCGTCCGCTCCTGACCGCTGATGCACGGTAGTCGGTGGTACACCACAACACAAGGTTACATCATGTGCTATTCTAGTTGCCCTTTGTCCGCGGCCACGGCATGCAACGCATCACCTACTACTGTGCTGACCCTTAGCTCAGGCTAACACATTTCTTGGATTCTGATTTGTTTTTCTGGTTACAAACTTATGTTCACGTTACTGTCGCTGTGGGTTAAATTGGTATTCTTTGCTGTTGGATGCAGATCCCCAACGGGCTGGGCGTGATGTTCGCTGTGGGGCAGATAATCCTGTACGCCATCTACTACAAGTCGACGCAGCAGATCCTGGAGGCCCGCAAGCGCAAGGCCGACCAGGTGCCCATGACCGAGGTCGTCGTCGACGGCAAGAGCGGCAGCGCCACCAACTCGGGCGCCGCCAACGGCCACTACTAGAAGCAATACCACTATTAACTCCCCCGATTGAAGCGCCTTCATAAATCGTCACCTTAGCTAATTCTCCCATGAATCATGTACGTACGCTGTGCGCCCAGGGCTCCTCCTGTGCACTGTCGCGTCTTCTTGTGCGCTCTACTACCCTTGAAAGACCTGTTTTTCATCTTGTCTCCTTTATGCCTACTGTACGTACGGCCGCTACTGCCAATCAGACGGCTAACCGCGACCCTGGTTGGCGGATCACTGGTGTTCTTGGTTTTCTGGAAGAACTATGACAGTCCAAAGGGGACGGCGTGTTGAGTTTTTCTTATACATGTTGTTGTTGTTATACTATACTACTGTTTTTTTTTTGGCCGGGAATACTACTACTGTTTTGTTGTTGCAGTTGTCTATCTCTATCAATCTGATTTAATCAGGGGTACAACCGTGCAAGCACGGCACGAGTCCGCGTGAACCTGTATGCAAGCATAGTAAAAGTCGACCTAGGATTGACTTTTGATATACTTACATGCATGTGGGTTCACAGGATGCCCGCCTGGATCCTTAGTTTGTAATAGCAGTGTGCTAAATGTACCCAATCTGATGGACCGACGTGGTTGATTTCACAATTTATGTTCAGAAAACTTCGCTTCTCTTGTCGAACGAAACCATAACCATGAACTTGTGGTACCCAGATTTGATTGTGGAGGAACACTGAGCTTCCACACAACGTTAGGGCATCTCCAACGTGACCCCCAAAACGAACACCATATCTGTCCATGGATTCAGTCTTTCTGCAAAGTTGACACCGGATTCTATACTTCGATGATGAAATCAGTCTTTATACAAAAACCCTTAGCTTAGTGGCCTTAGTTGAGCAATATCCTGAGCTACACTCTTTTGCAATCAATGATCAATGCTCAGTTTGTAAAAGATATAGTTTGGGAAACTGCTTGACACCTTAAACGGGGTGTGGCTATCTCATTATATAGGAGTACCAAAGGATACAATACAAATACATGTGTATACAAGAGTCCTCGTATATATACAGTCTAACACCCTCCCTCAATCTTAACTATGGCCTGAGGTACAAAGCAAGTTAAGATTGCGCCTACAGCCTACAAATTGTGGTTGTGGAAGAGGCTTCGTGAAGATGTCCGCAAGTTGATCCTTTGACGAGATGAACTTGATACTGAGGAGCTTCTGTGCAACGCGTTCCCGAACAAAGTGATAGTCTACCTCAATGTGTTTCGTCCGAGCATGAAACACCGGATTTGACGAAAGATAAGTAGCACCAATATTGTCACACAAAAGCACTGGAGGATGAGCAGGAGAGACTCTCAATTCTTTCAACAAGGACTGAGCCCATATGATCTCAGCAGTCGCATCAGCAACTGCTTTGTACTCAGCTTCAGTACTGCTGCGAGACACCGTAGCTTGCTTGCGAGCATTCCAGACGATCAAGTTAGGACCAAGAAACACTGCATATCCCCCCATGGATCGCCTGTCATCAGGTTTGCCAGCCCAATCTGCATCTGAAAATGCTGAGATCTCACAAGACAGTGCAGGCTGGAGAAGTAAACCATAGGAAGCAGTGAGGCAGATATAACGGAGGATACGCTTCACAGCTGACCAATGAGACGTCCTAGGTGCATGGAGGTACTGACAGACACGGTTGTCTGCACAGGAAACATCGGGTCTGGTGATATTAAGATACTGCAGACCACCAACGAGACTGCGACACTCAGTAGCATCATCAGGTGGAAGAAGATCTCCATCAAGAGCAGACAGTCGATCAGTAGCAGACATCAGAGTGATCGCATGTTTACACTTCAACATGCCAGCACGACGCAACAAGTCCAGAGAATACTTCTTCCGAGTAAGAGTCAACCCAGCAGAAGACCGCGAAACCTCCAGACCAAGGAAAAAGTGCAGAGCACCTAAGTCCTTGACAGCAAAATCACCACTCAAGGCAGCCACAAGACGATCAGCAGCAACATCGGAGGAACTGATGAGGATGATATCATCAACGTAAACAAGTAGATGCATCGTAACCTCAGGACGCTGAAGAAGAAACAAGGACGTGTCAGCTGTGGAGGGAAGAAACCCCAGCGCCCGAAGAACAGAGCCAATACGAGCATGCCACGCACGGGGAGCCTGTTTAAGTCCATATAGCGCCTTAACAAGACGACAGAGATGATGAGGACGTGCAGGATCCACAAAACCCGACGGCTGACACATATAAACCTCTTCCTCCAAGACTCCATGCAAGAAAGCATTCTGCACATCAAGCTGACGAAGGAACCATCCATGAGTAACAGCAAGAGACATCAGTAAACGAATAGTAGTGGGCTTGATAACTGGACTGAATGTGTCTTCATAATCAAGACCATACCTATGTTTGAAACCTTTGGCAACTAGCCTGGCCTTGTAGCGCTCAATAGACCCATCAGCATGTCTCTTGACTTTGAAAACCCACTAAGAATCAATAATGTTAACACCAGTCACTGGAGGAACAAGATACCAAGTGTCATTCTTCAGCAGGGCCTGAAACTCATGTTCCATCACGGCACGCCAGTGAGGAATACCCAACGCAGCCTGAAAATGGCGACGCTCAGCAGTAGGATCCGCAGCAATATGAGCCATGCAAGCAGCGAGCCACGCGACGGTCCCGTCAGTGCGTTTCTTTGGCTGAAAAACACCCGTTTGGCTGCGTGTTCAAGGACGAAGAGAAACAGCAGTGGGTTGTGCTGACAATGCCGGAGTCGGTGCAGAGGACGGCATCAGCAGAGGCGAGGCCGAAGCACCCTGCGAGCCGGTGCCAGAGTCACCTAGCAACGGGGATGCAGGTGGTGTCGGGCCATGTCCGGCCGGCCCATCCAGAGCCGGGTCAGCCGGCACAGGGGACCCAGTAGCTGGTGTCGTGGTTCTAAGCCTGACAGTAGAATAGGGGGGTAGGAATGGAGATGCAAGATCCTAGCTATGGAGTAGTTGTATACGCAAGGGATTTACGAGTTGAGGCCCTTCTCGGAGGAAGTAACAGCCCTACGTCTCGGAGCCCGGAGGTGGTCGACTGGATTATATGCGTATGAGTTATAGGGGTGCGAACCCTTTACACTGAGGAGGGGGGTGGCTTATATAGAGTCTGCCAGACCCCTCTGGCCCTCAGTTATGCGGGGTTTAAAGTACATTAAGGCCTGGCATTACTGGTAACGCCCTACATAAAGTGCTATCATGACCATAAATACTACTTAATTACAAACCGTTTGGGTGCAGAGTGACTCTTGATCTCCTAGTGATCGAGTGAGGCTTCATGGTCGAGTGTCTTCGAGTCCGTCGAGTGGAATCCTTCCAGGTCGACTGAAAGGCAGTTTCTTCTAGAGATGTCCTTGGGGCGGGTATCTTGGACAGGTCCATGACCCTACCCTAGGTACATGGCTTCATCATTAGCCCCCGAATGGATCGAGGTTTGAGTGAGGAAGGAGTTGAGAATTCTTCCGAACTGTTTTTCGTGCTATGAGTGTGTCTCGTTCTGGATCAATGACTTTTAGTGATGGCATCAACTTCTTTTTCAGTCGCCTTGATCCATTCTTTGTATCTGTCGAGTGATCTTTATGAGCTTGGAGATTTCCGAGCGACGGATCGAAGGAAATCTGCGGTCTGACAAGTTGCTCTGCTGTTCGCGGATTTAGCGGGATCCGAATTTTGGAAAGCGCGCGAAGCGGAGGAGGCCGCGGTACTCGGATAGGATAAGGCAGGGACGCCTCAATCTTCGGGCCATCTTTTTCGCCACGTATCGCGCGCGCGACTGTTGCGGGATTTGACAGGATCGTCCGGGCCTACCAGTCAGCCACTCGGAAGAGACTTCATATAAGGCACCGGACGGGGGTTTGTTGAACAGTGCGCCCCCATTTCCCCCTCCCTCTTCCTCAGATTCACCTGCTGTGTTCGTCATCGTCCCAGCGTTGTTGCTCTGTGTCTGCTTCGCCGGCGACGATGGTGAAGGAGAAGACAGCGGCTTTGGAGCGAGCGAATAAGGCGATGGCGAAGGCGAAGAGGAGGGCGACCAGTCGGAGTGGATCTTCGTCGCGGGTCGGTCTGCCGCAAGGCTGGATCCAGGGAGACTGGATCCGCTCGACCATCAGCCAGAAGGACGTCGACAACCTGGCCAACGAAGGACTGATCCCTCATGGATGAGCGAGGCTTCCGGGGAAGGAGTGGCAGCCGCAGCCTCAGGAGGGTGAGTGCGTCCTCTTAGCCACCCATGTTGACCGCGGGTTTTCTCTACCGCCGAATCCTTTCTTTCGGAGATTTCTGAACTTCTTTGGTGCACAACTCCACCACTTCACACCCAACTCTATCGCCTATCTCGCTGCTTTCGTGTCCTTGTGTGAGAACTTCTTGGGTTGTCAGCCGCATTGGGGCCTTTTCAAACACATTTTCACCTATCGCTCTCAGACGGTGAAAAAGGCTAGTCCGAATGACGAGAAAACCCAAGTAATCCAGATGTGTGGGGGTCTTGGGGTTCAGATGAGGAGTAAAAGTGCCTTTCCAGCCATGATCCTTCCCGAGTCAGTCCGAGGGTGGTAGTCGACCTGGTTCTACTGCCAAGACCAGCCGACGCCAGGGCAGCCGGCTGGACTCCCTCCATTCTCCATGGACCAAGTGAACAAACCGTCCTCTCTGAAGGTGGTCCCAGAGGAGAAGGCTCAGGTTAAGGTGTTGGTAGAGTGTGTAGTCCAGCTCATCCGCGACGGGGTGACTGGCATGGATCTTCTGGAGGTTTTCCTTCGACGGCACATTCAGCCACTTCAATATCAAGGCCACCCGATGTGGATGTACTCTGGTACCGAAGACACCACTAGGGTCCACTCGGAGGAGGTCGACGATGCCACACTGGAGAGGTGGATGACTGCCATCACAGGGAACAAAGATAACCCCCATGGAGCCAGGAGGATCCCGCCACTCGACCAGTCTTATGAACCAGACAAGGTCTGACCACGTATCTCCGACTGTGATCCTGTTTACTTCATTCTGTTTTGCTACAATTCGGTCGACTGACTTTTATCTTGTTCGTTGTCTTCCAGATCACTACCGAGATGTATTCGATGCCCAACGGGGCGCAAGAACAGACCAAGAAGAGGAAGGGAGCGGGGGTGAAAGTCAGGAGGAGTGGGAATCGGATGGCGAGGGGGTGAAGAAGATGCTGGCTCTGATGAGGAAGAGGAGGAGGAAGTCGAACCTCCCCGTACGGAAAGGCGATCCAAGCTCGTCCATGACCCTGCAGCCGAGCGCGGCAAGGCGGCCGTGCCTGTTAGTCAGTCGACCAAACGTCCTCGGACGACCTCTCCGGCGCCGACTGAGAAAGCGCCGAAGCAACCCCGAGCGGCGTCATCAAAACTGACGAAGGCCCTGCCGAAGATGAGGATGGTGATTCCCACTATTTCCGGGTAATGGCCCAACTTGTGTTTTCTTGTTTAACATGGATACACTCTTGGTCGACTCGTTCGCTGACCGACTGATTTCTGAAATTGCAGTGCTGCTACTTCTGAGACCTCAATCAGACATGACGATCAAGAAATGGAGGATGCTGTCACTTCCAACCCTGGTATGATCTCTGTAGTTTCGCTTTCGGTCGACAGGATCTTCATTTTTAACTTTGAATCTTTTCTGTAGCTCCACCTAATATCATCATTGATCTCCCTGATGATGACGATGAAGAGCCACTAAGGCAGAGGAGGAACAGGAAGACGTCAGCTGGCAAGACTGCTCAGGTTGTATCAGCACCTGAGACACTGGTTCCGGAAGGGGGCAACGTCACTCGGGCTATCGTATCCTTTGTTGTGCCGTTGACGAGTGCTCGCCCTTCGTCGTCGAGTGCTGATCCGCCTTCCCTTTTCTCCACCCACCACGTCCCAGAGGACCAAGCAGGCGCTACTAAAGAAGCTATACGCCAGGCGGGGGTCATGATGGAGCAGGTGAAGGCGATTCGAGACGCCAGCCAAGCGGCTTATGATGCAAGTTCAGCCCTTCAGAGCAATGTCCAGGTTAGTTGATCACCGCCTGTTCTGTTAGGATATGGTACCTGAAAACTTTTTTTTCTGAAGATCTTAGTATCTGTACACCCACTGGGTGTGTCAATTGAATATCTGGATTGGTGGGGGCACGCTGAGTGCACCCACTGGGTGTAGTCCCCGAGACTATGGTGGACTGCTGGCACTCGACAATAGTCTTTATACCTTGAACTTTTTCTCTTTACTTTCTCCACTCGATCTGGTCGAATGGAATCATGGAACCAGTGGGGGCACGCTAAGTGCACCCACTAGGTGTAGTCCCCGAGACCGTGGTCGACTGCTAGCAATCGACTATGGTCTGAAGAACATTTTTTTTGAAACTATGGTTAACTGCTGGAAGTTAGCCTTTTTGTCTCTTTTGTTCGACTGATCGACCCGAGCCGATAGAACCAGTGGGGGCACGCTGAGTGCACCCACTGGGTGTAGTCCCCGAGACTATAGTTGAATATTTTGATTTGGCTATAGTCTTAGAAATACTACAATTTTTCTCTTAGTCAGTCGGAAGTGACCTATCTTTGATGTCTGTCGATTGTTCTTTCGCAGAAATCTTGCGAGCTTGTGGCTCGTTATACTGAGTTGGAGAACAAGTATATCCAGCTCGAACTTGATCTGAAGCTTGTCCAGGAGAACTTCACTAAGGCGAAGGAGGAGGCAAAAGGTATGTTTGGTGAGAACCTTGACGATTGCCCTTATTTCTTGTCCATTCCTGAGTCTGATCTCACTGTGATTTTGCAGAAAAACTGAAGGATGCTCTGAGGAAGAAGGACCTTGACCTCGCCGAAGTGCAGAAAGCGGCTTCGGACAAGACGAAACTCGCAAAAGAAAAGCTGGCTTCAATCAGCAAACTTGAAGAGGAGAATACCAATCTGAAAGCTGCTCTCGACGCGGCCAACAAGGAGGTCAGTCGACTGAAGAATGACAAGATAACCCTAAGCGACAAAGCTAGCGAACTGGCGGGAAAGAAGAATGATCTAGAGGTTTATCTGGGAGGGCTCGCCAAGAAGTTGTTCCTCATGCTTGAAGGTAATCCCTTGTATCCGACTGGCTTGTAATTATGGACTTACCACAAAACTGCTGGCTTATCTTTGGGTTGTGTCTATAGAGTTCTGCCAAAACTTTGAGGAAGAGACTGGTCGAGTGGAGACAAGCCTGGATCCCATCAACTCTCCTGTGAAGGATGAAGCCGCCATGAATGTGCTTCGATTGGAGTCTCGTGTTGCTGATGTGGTCGACTATCTTGCTAGACTGAAGGTTGCAACGTCGCGCATCGACACAACACTCTGGCCGGGGGAAACGCTTCAGAATGACCTCGAGACTCTGATGACTCGACTGATTGACGTTCCAAGTCGAGTGCAAGAATGGAAGAAGTCTTCTGCCAGGTGTGGTGCTGATGTTGCTCTGTCTCTGGTCCGTGTTCACTGCAAGGACGCGCGAGAGGACAAGCTGACGTCTCTCAAGGTGGCCAATACCAAGAAGCATGACTTACGATCTTTCATGGAGACCTTCATTGCTGCTGCCACTCGGATTGCAGATGGAATCGACCTAGACGAGTTTGTCGCGCCTTCCAGTCCTCCACAGGAGGAGTAAAAAACTTCTATGCTTGATGCCTTAAATTTGCCTCGGAATGCCGAGTGGTTTTTGTAACCGGTAAACTTTAACAGGCTTGGTGCCTGAGCACTTCTGGATCTGTAGGATGCTATCTGAACTTGGGTTTTCCGTTGAATATGTTTGCATTTGTCTTCGAACAAACATTGTTCTTTGCTCGAAATATATGCTAGTGCTTGTGATGCACTCTTGCAGGTAGGAATGAAGCACAGATTGCAGTCGACTTGCGTTCTTGTGGATCGGGTTGGAGTGCACATTGTGTTTGTGGCGGAGCTCTGAAGGGGAAGGTAGCACTCGACTTGCACCTCGACATCCTTGCGGAGCAGAATGAATCTTATACGTAGGCTAGCACTGGGCTGCAGCTAAGCCCCCGAGTGGGAGGTTTGCTCTCCACTCGGTAGGATTTTCAAAAACTTAGGCGAGCACTGGGCTGCAGCTAAGCCCCTGAGTGGGAGGTTTGCTCTCCACTCGGTAGGATTTTCAAAAACTTAGGCGAGCACTGGGCTGCAGCTAAGCCCCCGAGTGGGAGGTTTGCTCTCCACTCGGTAGGATTTTCCAAAACTTAGGCGAGCACTAGGCTGCAGCTAAGCCCCCGAGTGGGAGGTTTGCTCTCCACTCGGTAGGATTTTCAAAAACTTAGGCAAGCAATGGGCTGCAACTAAGTCCCCGAGTGGGAGGTTTGCTATCCACTCGGTAGGATTTTTGTGACGTACTTCCGAAGGAGAAGGCGGCAGTCGACCTGCACCTCGTCCTCCTTGCGGAGCGCACATTGTATTTGTGGCGTAGCTCAGAAGGAGAAGGTAGCAGTCGACCTGCACCTCGTCCTCCTTGCGGAGCGCACATTGTATTTGTGGCGTAGCTCGGAAGGAGAAGGTAGCAGTCGACCTGCACCTCGTCCTCCTTGCGGAGCACACATTGTATTTGTACTTAGGCGAGCACTGGGCTGCAGCTAAGACTCCGAGTGGGAGGCTGGCTCACCACTCGGCAGGATTTTGTTAAACTTAGGCGAGTACTTGGACTGCAGCTAAGCCCCCGAGTGGGAGGCTGGCTCGCCACTCGGCAGGATTTTGTTAAACTTAGGTGAGTACTTGGACTGCAGCTAAGCCTCCGAATGGGAGGTTTGCTCTCCACTCGGTAGGATTTTTAAAAAACTTAGGCGAGCACTAGGCTGCAGCTAAGCCCCCGAGTGGGAGGCTGGCTCACCACTCGGTAGGATTTGAAAGTACTTAGGCGAAACGGATTCGCAGCTAAGCCCCCGAGTGGGAGACTGGCTCACCACTCGGCAAGGATATTTTTACAAACTTAGGCGAAACGGATTCACAGCTAAGCCACCCACTGGGGGACTGCTCATGTAAACAAAAGTAACAACAATCACTGGGAAAATTGTCTTTGATAAATAAACTACAGAAGTACTTTTATTACATCTCATCCGAGTGAATACTTAAGTATAAAAGGGGCGGAGCAGCTCCGCGTTCCAAGCTCGGGGCTCGTCAATCTGGTGACCGACATTGTAAAGACGGTACGCCCCATTGTGGAGAACTTTGGTGACGATGAAGGGACCTTCCCAAGTAGGAGCAAGCTTGTGTGGCTTCTGCTGATCCACTCGGAGAACCAAATCTCCCTCTTGGAAGGCTCGACTCTTCACGTTTTTGGCATGGAAGCGACGTAAGTCCTGCTGATAAATGGTCGATCGGATCATGGCCATCTCTCTTTCTTCTTCTAGAAGATCGACTGCGTCCTGTCGGGCTTGCTCTGCTTCATCTTCAGTGTAGAGTTCGACTCGGGGTGCGTTGTGAAGCAGGTCACTCGGCAAGACTGCTTCAGCTCCGTAGACCAAGAAGAACGGAGTTCTCCCAGTCCACCGATTAGGTGTGGTCCTTAATCCCCAAAGTACTGACGGAAGTTCGTCGACCCATGCACCAGCCGCGTGCTTGAGATCGCGCATCAGTCGGGGTTTCAGCCCCATGAGAATTAAACCATTTGCTCGTTCTGCCTGTCCATTCGACTGGGGGTGAGCGACTGAAGTATAGTCGACTCGTGTGCCCTGAGATGTGTAAAAGGCTCTGAATTCCTCAGAATCGAAGTTTGACCAATTATCAGTGATGATGCTATGTGGAACTCCATATCTGAATATCAACTCCCTGATGAAGCTGACAGCAGTGCCGGCATCAAGATTCTTGATGGGTTTAGCTTCAATCCACTTAGTGAACTTGTCGACTGCCACCAGCACATGGGTGAAGCCGCTTCTGCCTGTTCTCAGTGGTCCAACCATATCCAATCCCCATACAGCGAAAGGCCAGACGAGTGGAATGGTCTTCAAGGCTGAGGCGGGCTTGTGTGACATATTGGAGTAAAATTGACATCCTTCACACTTGTCGACTATCTCCTTTGCCATTTCATTTGCCCTTGGCCAGTAAAATCCCGCTCGGTATGCTTTAACCACAATGGTCCTAGAGGACGCATGATGACCACAGGTTCCCGAGTGGATATCGTCAAGGATTATCCGACCTTCTTCTGGCATTATACATTTCTGACCGACTCCAGTCGCGCTTTCTCTGTACAACTGTCCCTTTATCACGGTAAAGGCTTTGGATCGGCGGACGATCTGTCGAGCCTCTTCTTCATTCTCTAGGAGCTCTTTCCTTACGATATACGCGATGTACGGCTCTGTCCAGTCGGGAGTGATGACCAACGCTTCCATGATCAGGTCGACCACCACTGGAACTTCAACTTTAGTCAGATCTGTGATGCTTTTTGGCTGCGGAGCTTCTTCGGTAAAAGGATCTTCCTGAACTGATGGAGTATGGATATGTTCCAAAAACACATTACTGGGAATGGCTTCTCTCTTGGAACCTATCTTTGCCAAATCATCAGCCGCTTGATTCTTCAGTCGGGGTATATGATGGAGCTCTAACCCTTCAATTTTCTTCTCAAACTTTCTTATTGCATTGCAGTAACCAGTCATGGTTGGGCTTCTGACGTCCCACTCATTCATCACCTGATTGACCACCAAATCTGAGTCGCCATAAACCATAAGGCGACGGACGCCAAGTGAAATGGCCATGCGCAACCCATACAAAAGTGCTTCGTATTCTGCTTCATTGTTGGAGGAATCAAAGTGGATCTGGAGCACATATCTGAGCTTATCTCCTCGGGGGGAGACCAATACTACCCCAGCACCGGAACCATTCAACATCTTAGAACCGTCAAAGAACATGGTCCAGTGCTCCGAGTGAACTTGAGTCGGTAGTTGCTGTTCAATCCACTCGGCGATGAAATCTGCTACTGCTTGGGACTTAATGGCTTTCTTTGCCTCAAACTTGATATCAAGGGGAAGGAGTTCAATCGCCCATTTTGCCACTCGACCAGTTGCATCTCTGTTGTGCAGAATCTCTAACAATGGGGTGTCGCTGACGACTGTAATGGAATGATTAGAGAAATAATGAGCAACCTTCTTCGTGGTCATGTAAATCCCATATACAAGCTTCTGATAATTAGTATCTTTGCTTCGATGGGGTCAACACTTCGAAAAGATAATATACCGGGCGCTGAACTTTGAAGGCTTTCCCTTCTTCTTCCCGCTCGACTGTAAGTACTGTACTGACGACTTGTCCTGTGGCTGCAATGTAAAGCAACAAAGGCTCTTTGTTGAATGGAGCAGCAAGCACCGGCTGGGTGGAGAGCAGAGCTTTTAGCTCTGCAAACGCTGCATCAGCTTCTGGAGTCCACTCGAACTTGTCTGACTTCTTCATCAGTTGGTAAAGAGGCAATGCCTTTTCACTGAGGCGAGAGATGAATCGACTTAATGCGGCCAAGCATCCAGTAAGCTTCTGGACATCGTGCACACGCACGGGGCGTTTCATTCGGAGTATAGTGCCAACTTTTTCTGGGTTGGCGTTGATTCCTCGTTCGGAAACGAGAAAACCGAGTAACTTTCCGCCAGGAACTCCGAATGTGCACTTTGATGGATTAAGCTTGATATCATACCTCCTGAGATTGGCAAATGTTTTAGCGAGGTCAGTCAACAGGTCGGAACCCTTCCGTGATTTGACCACAATATCATCCATGTATGCTCCACGTTCCGACTGATTTGAGTGAGTAAACACTTCTGAATCATCCTCATGAACGTGGCTCTGACATTCTTGAGGCCGAATGGCATGGTGACATAGCAGAAGCACCCGAATGGAGTGATGAAAGCTGTTTTGATCTCGTTGGGTCCATACAGACGGATCTGATGGTAACCGGAATAAGCGTCTAAAAAAGACAGGCGCTCACATCCCGCCGTCGAGTCGACTATTTGGTCGATGCGGGGAAAAGGAAAATGATCTTTTGGGCAGGCCCGATTGATATGTTTGAAATCAATGCACATGCGAAGTGACTTGTCCTTCTTGGGTACCATGACGACATTGGCGAGCCACTCAGAGTGGTAAATTTCTCGGATAAACTCTGCTGCCAGGAGCCGAGCCACCTCCTCGCCAATGGCCTTTCTCTTCTGGACGGGGACCGTCGAAGATGTTCTTTGACAGGTTTCACCTTTGAGTCGACTCATAGACGATGCTCAACCAGTCCCCTGGGAACACCCGGCATGTCAGCAGGCTTCCATGCGAAGATGTCCCAGTTCTCACGGAGGAACTGGATGAGCGCTTCTTCCTATTTAGAGTTGAGTGTTGTGGAGATATGAGTCGGAGCAGCACTGGGGTCGGTCGGGTGAATGTGAACGGGCTTCGTCTCACCAGACGACTGGAACGCTGACTCTGTGGCAGGCTTCTTGGCCCGCAATAAATCACTCGGATCTGCATTTTTCTGGTATTCTTGCAGCTCCACCACTATTATCCGAGCATCAGCAATCTTTGAGCCCTTCTGAAAGCACTCTTCTGCCTTTTTCCGATTGCCAGTGATGGTGATCACACCCTTGGGACCAGGCATCTTCAATTTGAGGTACACATAACATGGTCGAGCCATGAATCATGCATAAGCTGGCCTGCCTAAAATAGCGTGATAAGCACTCTGGAAATCCACAACTTCAAATGTTAACTTTTCTTTACGAAAATGCTTCGAATCGCCGAAAACCACATCAAGAGCAATTTGGCCGAGTGACTCAGCCTTCTTCCCAAGAATGACTCCATGGAAACTCATGTTGCGGGAACTGATTCTGGACATCGGAATGCCCATTCCTTTCAGCGTCTCCGCATATAATTTATTTAGGCTGCTGCCACCATCCATCATAACCTTAGTCAGTCAAGTGCCTTCTACGACTGGGTCGACCACCAAAGCTTGCCTCCCAGGGGTGGCTATGTGTGTTGGATGATCAGACTGGTCGAACGTGATGGCGGTCTGAGACCATTTAAGATAACCGGGTGTCGCCGGAGCAACCATATTCACCTCACGGTTGATAACTTTCAATCGACTTTTGCTCTCAACATCAGCAAAAATCATCAGGGTGGAATTGACATGGGGGTATCCTCCATCACTGTCCTCTTTGTCCTCAACCTTGTCCGACTCCTTTTCCTTATCCTTGGGCTGTTTCCCCTGAAACTGCTGGATTAAGAGTCGGCACTGGCGAGTGGTATGTTTCGGGTAAATGAAGTTACCCTCCTCGTCTTTTTTCGTGTGGATGTGGCATGGCAAATCCATCATGTTGTTTCCTTCCTTGTCCTTCACCTTCTTGGGGTTCCACGATCCTTTGGGCTTCCCTTTAAACTTGCCCTGAGTCACGGCCAAGGCTTCTCCAGGAGCAGCTGGCTCGGCTTTTCGCTTCTGCTTCCGACTGGAGTTCCCTCCTCCGGTTTCATGAGTAGTCAGCTTGTACTTGCCACTCCGGAGCCGATCCTCTTCTTCACCATTGGCATATTTGGTGGCAATATCCATCATTCGACTCAGAGTCATGTCTCCGGTCCGACCGAACTTCAAACTTAACTCTCTGTTCTTAACGCCTTCCTTGAAGGCACAGACTGCTTGGTGATCAGATACATTCTCCACCGTGTGATGCAATGTGATCCACCTCTGGATGTAATCCCTCAGAGTCTCATTTGACTTTTGCACACAAACCTGCAGCTCTGTCAACCCTGCTGGTCGCTTGCAAGTTCCTTCAAATGTCCTGACAAACACTCGGGCAAGATCTTCCCAAGTGTAAATGCTGCTAGGTGCCAACTGATTCAGCCATGCTCTGGCCGAGCCCTCCAACATAAGAGGTAGGTGTTTCATGTCCACCTCATCATTACCGCCACCAATCTAAACAGCCACTTGGTAGTCCTCAAGCCAAGTATCGAGCTTGGACTCACCAGTGAACTTACTAACTCCAGTCGCCAACCTGAAGTTGGGAGGAATCACTGCGGCCCTGATGGCTCTGCTAAAAGACTCTGGTCCTGAGCCATGAACTCTGCTGCTGGTGGACACATCTCTGTCATGGCCTTCTCGGTGAGCTCTGTTCCGGTCGACCAAACCCTGAACGATAATGGATCTCGCATCAAAGCCTGGTTCTCTGGGGTCGACTGGAACCCTTCGCCCAACATTGTGTTGGCGTCTGTCATCTTGCTGTCGAGGGGCGTACGACCCACCCCTTGGGGGAGGAGTGGGCACTCGACGCCGATCATCACGATCGAATCGGTCATCATACTGATCACGCCGACCTCCACGTCCCTCACACCGCGGGGGCGACCTTGGCCTATGGGCCGACTGGACTGTATTCGTAGCGACAGATCTGCTGTGAATCCGGTTTCGCGACTGCGATACAGCTGAATTCTGATCTCCTACTGCCCAGAGCAAATCTCTGATCTGCATCAAGCCTCTGCCGGCCTCTGACTGGGAGGGCTGAATCGACTATGTTATTCGGGCTGCAGCCGCTAAATTCTGAATCGAAGTTCGATATACCTGAGTCGGTGGTGGAAAGAGTTGACGTCAACTGGAGTCTGGAACTCGTTGCCGCGCGCGCTCGTCGAGTGCTCGCTGGAGGTTCTCCAGTCGAGTGCGCTCAGCCAAGTTGGCCAAACGCGCGTCCTCCAAGGCACGAGCCTCGGGGGTTTCTCCTACGATAGGAGTATGCAGAGCATCCATGTTCCGGCGGCGAAGATCTTCCCTTTGCAGCAAAGTGAGTGGCTCGGGTTGATACTCCTCGTGGACCTGCGCTGGCTCGCCTCCGCCGTCCCCTCCGTTGGTGCGGGGGAAGCCGGGAGGACTATGGGGTCCATTGACCATCAGGACCTCCGCCGCTGGATCACTGCTGTTGCACTCGGATGCAGTCTCTATGAAGCCAGTCGACAGATCGAATATGCCGTAGAGAGATTCGTCGGGCTCGATTGCTGTGACTTGGGGGGGTGGCCGACTGGCGGGCTGCTGCATGCCTCACCCACCGCTGAAGCCTCGATCGACCGGAGCACTTGCGCTGGCGGGAGACAGGGAGGGAGGACGACGCAGGGGTCGACTGATACGGGGCCGACGATTGCCGCAGTAGGACACCGCAGACACATGCGCGAAAGTGTGTCGCCCCGCGGACTGGGAGCGCGTCGATGTCGAGTGGAGCCTCCTGAAGCCAAGCGGAGTCGTCGGCGATGAACGTGAGCGCGCCGAGACGGATCTCGCGGCCCTCAACCAAAACTCCGCCAGAAACCATGATGAAGGTGATCGGAACAATCGCAACTTCTCCAATAAGTCGCTAAGACACCAACCCCACGGTGGGCGCCAACTGTCGTGGTTCTAAGCCTGACAGTAGAATAGGGGGGTAGGAATGGAGAGGCAAGATCCTAGCTATGGAGTAGTTGTATACGCAAGGGATTTACGAGTTCAGGCCCTTCTCGGAGGAAGTAACAACCCTACGTCTTGGAGCCCGGAGGCGGTCGACTGGATTATATGCGTATGAGTTACAGGGGTGCGAACCCTTTACACTGAGGAGGGGGGTGGCTTATATAGAGTCTGCCAGACCCCTCCGACCCTCAGTTATGCAGGGTTTAAAGTACATTAAGGCCTGGCGTTACTGGTAACGCCCTACATAAAGTGCTATCATGACCATAAAGACTACTTAATAACAGACCATTTGGGTGCAGAGTGACTCTTGATCTCCTGGTGGTCGAGTGAGGCTTCATGGTCGAGTGTCTTCGAGTCCGTCGAGTGGAATCCTTCCAGGTCGACTGAAAGGCAGTTTCTTCTAGAGATGTTCTTGGGGAGGGTATCTTGGATAGGTCCATGACCCTACCCTAGGTACATGGCTTCATCAACTGGGCCGGGCGAGGCGGCAGTTGGAGCAGGAGACCCAGCCACTGGGCCGGGCGATGGGCCAGGCGAGGCAACCACCAGGCCCGGTGGGAGAGACGCTCGCGGGGTGGCCGCATGCGAGAGCGACGCCCGCGGGTTGACTGCGGGTGCAGCCTCCATGGGCTGTCGGGCGCCACCCGCTATGCATGTCTGATACGTCTCTAACGTATCTATAATTTATAAAGTATTCATGCTATTATATTATCCATCTATGATGTTTTATAAGCACTTATATGTCATTTTATATGATTTCTAGGACTAACCTATTAACCTAGAGCCCAGTGCCAGTTTCTGTTTTCTTCTTGTTTTTGTATTTTACAGAAAAGGGATGCCAAACGGAGTCCAATTGACGTGCCAATTTTTGAGGATTTTTTATGGACCAAAAGAATACTGCAGAGCATCGGAGTTGGGCCAGAAGAGTCCCGGGCTGCCCACGAGAGTGGGGGCCGCGCCCCCCTAGGGCGCGGCCCCCTATCTCGTGGACAGCCCGGAGACCTCCCTGACGTGAAACCAACGCTAAAAATTCCTACAAATACTGAAACTTTCGGGAATTAACCTAGACCGGAAGTTCTGCCGCCGCAAGCCTCTGTAGCCACGAGAAATTAATCTAGGCCCTCTCTGGCACCCTGCCGGAGGGGGCCATCATCATGGGAGGCCATGGAGGAGGATCTCGGAGGGGCCATCATCGCCATGAAGGCCAAGGACCAGAGGGGGAAGCTATGGAGGAGGAAGCACAAGTGGGAGAACCTCTCTTCCTCTCTCTTGGTGGCACCGGAGTGCCATCGGCAGGGGAATGATCGCTGCGGTGATCGTCTTCATCAACATCACCATCATCATCACCATCCTCATCTCTTTTACGCGGTCCACTCTCCCGCACCCCGCTGTAATCCCTACTTGAACATGGTGCTTTATGCTACATATTATGATCCAATGATGTGTTGCCATCTTATGATGTTTTGAGTAGATATCTTTTGTCTTTGAGTTGATTGATGATCTAGATTTGTATGAGTTGTATGTTTTATTTTGGTGTTGTCCTATGGCGCCCTTCGTGTCATGCAAGCGTGAGGGATTCCTGCTGTAGGGTGTTGCAATACGTTCATGATTCGCTTATAGTGGGTTGCTAGAGTGACAGAAGCTTAAACCCGAGTAAGAGGGTTGTTGCGTATGGGATAAAAGGGGACTTGATGTTTTAATGCTATGGTTGGGTTTTACCTTAATGAATCTTTAGTATTTGTGGATGCTTGCTAGAGTTCCAATCATAAGAACATATGATCCAAGTAGGAAAAGTATGTTAGTTTATACCTCTCCCTCATATGAAATTGCAATGACGACTATCGATCTTGTTAACAATTGCTTAGGACAATTCCGCACATCGATCCACCATTATTCCACACTTGCTATTTATATTATTTAGTAATATATTCTAACTTTATGATAACAACACCTACTTTTATATTTTATCTCCCCGATATCATACAAAGTTATCCTCTTTATACTCACAACACGGTTTTATTTCTTGTTTCTAGTTGTAAGCAAACGTTTGGTGCACGTAGAGTTGTATCAGTGGCAGATATGGCTTGAGAGAATATTGATCTTACCTTTAGCTCCTTGTGGGTTCGACACTCCATACTTATCACTTCCACCTTTGGGAATTGCTATGATGATTCCCTGCACTTGGGGATTATCAATGTCCCATGCATACAACCCACGTCCCGTTCCAAAACATCATCGGGCACCTGTTCATCAAGCAGCTCAAGACGAGCACCACGTCCAATACCTGCAGCATGATTAGGAAGCAACACAGGAGTATTTGCAACATCCACAAATTGATCAGGCAAGGGTGTGATTGAGTGAACAAGTGGCATAGGAGTGTCAGAGTTGGTCGGAAGTGCATGAAAGGGGAACACATTCTCATCAAATACGACATCACGAGATATGAAGACGCGATTGGTGGGGACGTGCAGGCATTTGTACCCTTTGTGAAGGGAACTATACCCAAGAAAAACACACTTTTTAGACCGAAACTCTAGCTTACGTTTGTTGTATGGACGCAAATGGGGCCAACATGCACACCCAAACACTTTGAGGAATGTGTAATGTGGAATTTCATGGAGCAAGAGTTCAGCGGGGTTTTCATATTCACGAGTCGTGAGGGAAGCCTATTGATCAAAAAACAGGCGGTGGAGAAAGCATCACTCCATAACCTAAACGGAACGGAGGCATGAGCTAGCAAAGTAAGACCAGTTTCTACAAGATGTCGATGCTTACGTTCAGCGGTTCCATTCTGCTGATGTGTATGAGGACAAGACGCACGGTGCGAAATCCCAAGTTTGTTGAAGAACGTGTTGAGGTTGTGGTATTCACCCCCCCAGTCGGATTGAACATGGATAATTTTCTGCTCAAGGAGACGCTCAACATGTGCTTGAAACTGAATAAAAACATCGAACACATCAGACTTTCGCTTAATAAGATAAAGCCAAGTAAACCGGCTATAAGCATCAATGAAACTGACATAATAATTGTGGCCACTAACAGATGTTTGGGCATGGCCCCATACATCAGAAAACACAAGCTCAAGAGGATGTTTCACAACACGACTAGATTCTGAAAACGGAAGTTGATGACTCTTGCCCTGCTGACACGCATCACAAATAGTTTCAGCAGTTTTATTGGACACAACTGGTAGTTCATGACGATGTAGCACATGATGAACTATAGGAGCAGCAGGGTGACCAAGGCACGCATGCCAATGTGTAGGTGACACACGAACACCGCTGAATGCCTGAGGAGAAGACTGCATAGGAGATGTGGGCGGTGCGTCAAGTGCATATAAACCATGGCGAATACGACCACTAAGCAGAACGGCCCTCGTGTCCCAATCCTTGATAAAGAAACGAAAAGGGTGAAACTCAGCAAGGACATTATTATCACGAGTAAGTTGAGGAACAAACAACAAACTACATGTAGAAGTGGGAACACGAAGAGCATTGGAAAGATGCAGCTTTCGGCAATTATGTGAAAGAAAGTGAAGCCTGACCAACATGGGAGATGCGCATACCTGCTCCATTGGCGGTGTGCACCTGATCATGACCGCGGTATGGCTCCTAAGTGGAAATCTTAGCCACCTCGTTGGTGAGGTGGTTCGTGGTTCCCGTGTCCATGTACCATGTAGGATCAATGGAGTAAGACGGAGTGCGCCCATGTGTTGGGGAACGTAGTAATTTCAAAAAAAATCCTACGCACACGCAAGATCATGGTGATGCATAGCAACGAGAGGGGATAGTGTTGTCCACGTACCCTCGTAGACCGAAAGCGGAAGCATTAGCACAACGTGGTTGATGTAGTCGTACGTCTTCACGATCCGACCGATCAAGTACCGAACGTACGACACCTCCGAGCTTAGCACACGTTCAGCTCGATGACATCCCACGAACTCCGATCCAGCAGAGCGTTGCATGAGAGTTCCTCAGCACGGCACCGTGATGACAGTGTTGATGATGCTACCAATGCAGGGCTTCGCCTAAGCACTGCTACGATATTACAGAGGTGGAATATGGTGGAGGGGGGCACCGCACACGGCTAAGAGATCGAGAGATCAATTGTTGTCTCTAGAGGTGCCCCCTGCCTCCGTATATAAAGGATCAAGGGGGAGGGGGCGGCCGGCCAGGAGGGGGCGCGCCAGGGAGGAGTCCTACTCCCACTGGGAGTAGGACTCCCTCTTTTCCTAGTTGGAGTAGGAG
>NC_057810.1:453182213-453266363 GCF_018294505.1 Triticum aestivum | reverse complement strand
CCCCGGTACTCCAGTATATGTCCGAAACTCCCCGAAACACTTCCGGTGTCCGAACATAGTCATCCAATATATCGATCTTTATGTCTCGACCATTTCGAGACTCCTCGTCATGTCCGTGATCATATCCGGGACTCCGAACTACCTTCGGTACATCAAAACAAAAAAACTCATAATACCGATCATCACCGAACTTTAAGCGTGCGGACCCTACGGGTTCGAGAACTATGTAGACATGACCGAGACACATCTCCGGTCAATAACCAATAGTGGACCCTGGATGCTCATATTGGCTCCTACATATTCTACGAAGATCTTTATCAGTCAAACCGCATAACAACATACGTTATTCCTTTTGTCATCGGTATGTTACTTGCCCGAGATTCGATCATCGGTATCTCAATACCTAGTTCAATCTCGTTACCGGCAAGTCTTTTTACTCGTTACGTAATGCATCATCCCGCAACTAACTTATTAGCTACATTGCTTGCAAGGCTTATAGTGATGTGCATTACCGAGAGGGCCCAGAGATACCTCTCCGACAATCGGAGTGACAAATCCTAATCTCAAAATACGCCAACTCAACATGTTCCTTCGGAGACACCTGTAGAGCTCCTTTATAATCACCCAGTTACGTTGTGACGTTTGGTAGCACACAAAGTGTTCCTCTGGTAAACGGGAGTTGCATAATCTCATAGTCATAGGAACATGTATAAGTCATGAAGAAAGCAATAGCAACATACTAAACGATCAAATGCTAAGCTAACGGAATGGGTCAAGTCAATCACATCATTCTCCTAATGATGTGATCCTGTTAATCAAATGACAACTCATGTCTATGGCTAGGAAACACAACCATCTTTGATCAACGAGCTAGTCAGGTAGAGGCATACTAGTGACACTTTGTTTGTCTATGTATTCACACATGTATTATGTTTCCGGTTAATACAATTCTAGCATGAATAATAAACATTTATCATGATATAAAGAAATAAAAAATAACTTTATTATTGCCTTTAGGGCATATTTCCTTCAGTCTCCCACTTGCACTAGAGTCAATAATCTAGAGTACACAGTAATGATTCTAACACCCATGGAGCCTTGGTGATGATCATGTTTTGCTTGTGGAAGAGGCTTAGTCAACGGGTCTGCAACATTCAGATCCGTATGTATCTTTCAAATTTCTGTGTCTCCCACCTGGACTTGGTCCCGGATGGAATTGAAGCATCTCTTGATGTGCTTGGTTCTCTTATGAAATCTGGATTCCTTTGCCAGGGCAATTGCACCAGTATTGTCACAAAAGATTTTCATTGGACCCGATGCACTAGGTATGACACCTAGATCGGATATGAACTCCTTCATCCAGACTCCATCATTTGCTGCTTCTGAAGTAGCTATGTACCCCGCTTCACATGTAGGTCCCGCCATGACGCTTTGTTTAGAACTGCACCAATTGACAGCTCCACCGTTTAATATAAACATGTATCCGGTTTGCGATTTAGAATTGTCCGGATCAGTGTCAAAGCTTGCATCGATGTAACCATTTACGACTAGCTCTTTGTCACCTCCATAAACGAGAAACATATCCTTATTCCTTTTCAGGTATTTCAGGATATTCTTGACCGCTGTCCAGTGAACCACTCCTGGATTACTTTGGTACCTCCCTGCTAAGCTTATTGCTAAGAAAACATCAGGTCTGGTACACAACATTGCATACATGATAGAGCCTATGGCTGAAGCATAGGGAACATCTTTCATTTTCTCTCTATCTTCTGCAGTGGTCGGGCATTGAGTCTGACTCAACTTCACACCTTGTAATACAGGCAAGAACCCTTTCTTTGCTTGATCCATTTTGAACTTTTTCAAAACTTTATCAAGGTATGTGCTTTGTGAAAGTCCAATTAAGCGTCTTGATCTATCTCCATAGATCTTGATGCCCAATATATAAGCAGCTTCACCGAGGTATTTCATTGAAAAACTTTTATTCAAGTATCCTTTTATTCTATCCAGAAATTCTATATCATTTCCAATCAACAATATGTCGTCTACATATAATATCAAAAATGCTATAGAGTTCCCACTCACTTTCTTGTAAATACAGGCTTCTCCAAAAGTCTATATAAAACCATATGATTTGATCACACTATCAAAGCGCTGGAGCTTGCACACTTTGTTAGCACCTTTCGGATTGACAAAACCTTCTGGTTGCATCATATACAACTCTTCTTCTAGAAATCCATTCAGGAATGCAGTTTTGACATCCATTTGCCATATTTCATAATCATAAAATGCGGCAATTGCTAACATGATTTGGACAGACTTAAGCATCGTTACAGGTGAGAAAGTCTCATCATAGTCAACCCCTTGAACTTGTTGAAAACCTTTTACAACAAGTCGAGCTTTGTAGACAGTAACATTACCATCAGCGTCATTCTTCTTCTTGAAGATCCATTTATTCTTGATGGCTTGCCGATCATCGGGCAAGTCAACCAAAGTCCATACTTTGTTCTCATACATGGATCCCATCTCAGATTTCATGGCCTCAAGACATTTTGCGGAATCTCGCTCATCATCGCTTCCTCATAGTTCGTAGGTTTGCCATGGTCAAGTAACATGACCTCCAGAATAGGATTACCGTACCACTCTGGTGCGGATCTTACTCTGGTTGACCTACGAGGTTCGGTAGTAACTTGATCTGAAGTTTCATGATCAATATCATTAGCTTCCTCACTAATTGGTGTAGGCGTCACAGGAACCGGTTTCGGTGATGAACTACTTTCCAATAAGGGAGCAGGTACAGTTACCTCATCAAGTTCTACTTTCCTCCCACTCACTTCTTTCGAGAGAAACTCCTTCTCTAGAAAGGATCCAAATTTAGCAAAAAAAGTCTTGCCTTCAGATCTGTGTTAGAAGGTGTACCCAATAGTCTCCTTTGGGTATCCTATGAAGACACATTTCTACGATTTGGGTTCGAGCTTATAAAGTTGAAGTTTTTTCACATAAGCATCGCAGCCCCAAACTTTAAGAAACGACAACTTTGGTTTCTTGCCAAACCACAGTTCATAAGGCGTCGTCTCAACGGATTTTGATGGTGCCCTATTTAACGTGAATGCACCCGTCTCTAAAGCATAACCCCAAAACGATAGTGGTAAATCAGTAAGAGACATCATAGATCGCACCATATCTAGTAAAGTACGATTACGACGGTCGGACACACCATTACGTTGTGGTGTTCTGGGTGGCGTGAGTTGCGAAACTATTCCGCATTGTTTCAAATGTAGACCAAACTCGTAACTCAAATATTCTCCTCCACGATCAGATCATAAAAACTTTATTTTCTTGTTACGATGATTTTCCACTTCACTCTGAAATTCTTTGAACTTTTCAAATGTTTCGGACTTATGTTTCATTAAGTAGATATACCCATATCTGCTTAAATCATCAGTGAAGGTGAGAAAATAACGATACCCGCCGCGAGCCTCAATATTCATTGGACCACATACATCAGTATGTATGATTTCCAATAAATCTGTTGCTCGCTCCATAGTTCCGGAGAACGGCATTTTAGTCATCTTGCCCATGAGGCACGGTTCGCAAGTACCTAGTGATTCATAATCAAGAGATTCCAAAAGTCCATCAGTATGGAGTTTCTTCATGCGCTTTACACCAATATGACCCAAACGGCAGTGCCACAAATAAGTTGCACTATCATTATCAACTCTGCATCTTTTGGCTTCAACATTATGAATATGTGTATCACTGCTATCGAGATTCAATAAAAATAGACCACTCTTTAAGGGTGCATGACCATAAAAGATATTACTCATATAAATAGAACAACCATTATTCTCTGATTTAAATGAATAACCCTCTCGCATCAAACAAGATCCAGATATAATGTTCATGCTCAACGCTGGCACCAAATAACAATTATTCAGGTCTAAAACTAATCCCGAAGGTAGATGTAGAGGTAGCGTGCCGACCGCGATCACATCGACTTTGGAACCATTTCCCACGCGCATCGTCACCTCGTCCTTAGCCAATCTTCGCTTAATCCGTAGTCCCTGTTTCGAGTTGCAAATATTAGCAACAAAACCAGTATCAAATACCCAGGTGCTACTGCGAGCATTAGTAAGGTACACATCAATAACATGTATATCACATATACCTTTGTTCACCTTGCCATCCTTCTTATCCGCCAAATACTTGGGGCAGTTCCGCTTCCAGTGTCCAGTCTGCTTGCGGTAGAAGCACTCAGTCTCAGGCTTAGGTCCAGACTTGGGTTTCTTCTCTTGAGCAGCAACTTGTTTGCCGTTCTTCTTGAAGTTCCCCTTCTTCTTCCCTTTACCCTTTTTCTTGAAACTGGTGGTCTTGTTGACCATCAACACTTGATGCTCCTTTTTGATTTCTACCTCTGCAACCTTTAGCATTGTGAAGAGCTCGGGAATAGCCTTGTTCATCCCTTGCATATTATAGTTCATCACGAAGCTCTTGTAGCTTGGTGGCAGTGATTGAAGAATTCTGTCAATGACACTATCATCAGGAAGATTAACTCCCAGTTGAATCAAGTGATTATTATACCCAGACATTTTGAGTATATGTTCACTGACAGAACTATTCTCCTCCATCTTGCAGCTATAGAACTTATTGGAGACTTCATATCTCTCAATCCGGGCATTTGCTTGAAATATTAACTTCAACTGCTAGAACATCTCATATGCTCCATGACATTCAAAACGTCATTGAAGTCCCGGTTCTAAGCTGTAAAGCATGGCACACTGAACTATCGAGTAGTCATCAGCTTTGCTCTGCCAGACGTTCTTAACGTTGTCAGTTGCATCTGCAGCAGGCCTGGCACCCAACGGTGCTTCCAGGACGTAATTCTTCTATGCAGCAATGAGGATAATCCTCAAGTTAAGGACCCAGTCTGTGTAATTGCTACCATCATCCTTCAACTTAGCTTTCTCAAGGAACACATTAAAATTCAACGAAACAACAGCACGAGCCATCTATCTACAACAAACATAGACAAGCAAAAATATTATCAGGTACTAAGTTCATGATAAATTAAAGTTCAATTAATCATATTACTTAAGAACTCCCACTTAGATAGACATCCCTCTAATCATCTAAGTGATCACGTGATCTAAATCAACTAAACCATGTCTGATCATCACGTGAGATGGAGTAGTTTTCAATGGTGAACATCACTATGTTGATCATATCTACTATATGATTCACGCTCGACCTTTCGGTCTCAGTGTTCCGAGGCCATATCTGTATATGCTAGGCTCGTCAAGTCTAACATGAGTATTCCGCGTGTGCAACTGTTTTGCACCCGTTGTATTTGAACGTAGAGCCTATCACACCCGATCATCACGTGGTGTCTCAGCACGAAGAACTTTCGCAACGATGCATACTCAGGGAGAACACTTTTACCTTGAAATTTAGTGAGAGATCATCTTATAATGCTACTGTCAATCAAAGCAAAATAAGATGCATAAAGGATAAACATCACATGCAATCAATATAAGTGATATGATATGGCCATCATCATCTTGTGCTTGTGATCTCCATCTCCGAAGCACCGTCATGATCACCATCGTCACCGGTGCGACACCTTGATCTCCATCGTAGCATCGTTTGTCGTCTCGCCAACTATTGCTTCTACGACTATTGCTACCGCTTAGTGATAAAGTAAAGCAATTATAGGGCGATTGCATTGCATACAATAAAGTGACAACCATATGGCTCCTGCCAGTTGCCGATAACTTGGTTACAAAGCATGACCATCTCATACAATAAAAAATAGCATCACGTCTTGACCATATCACATCACAACATGCCCTGCAAAACCAAGTTAGACGTCCTCTACTTTGTTGTTGCAAGTTTTACGTGGCGGCTTGCTACATCTTGAGCACTATGTTGGATTTCCCCGAAGAGGAGAGGATGATGCAGCAAAGTAGCGTAAGTATTTCCCTCAGTTTTTGAGAATCAAGGTATCAATCCAGTAGGAGACCATGTACAAGTCCCTCGTACCTACACAAAACGATAGCAACTCGCAACCAACGCGATTAGGGGTTGTCAATCCCTTCTCGGTCACTTACGAAAGTGAGATCTGATAGAGATGATAAATAATATTTTTGGTATTTTTGATAGATAGATGCAAAGTAAAAAGTAAAAGGCAAAGTAAAAACAAAGCAAGTAAATAAAGTGATAGAGATTGATATGATGAGAATAGACCCGGGGGCCATAGGTTTCACTAGAGGCTTCTCTCAAGAGTATAAGTATTCTACGGTAGGTGAACAAATTACTCTTGAGAAACTGACAGAATTGAGCATAGTTATGAGTATATCTAGGCAATGATCATGTATATAGGCATCACGTCCAAAACAAGTAGATCAGAACGATTCTGCATCTACTACTATTACTCCACTCATCAACCGCTATCCAACATGCATCTAGAGTATTAAGTAAAAATAGAGTAACGCCTTAAGCAAGATGACATGATGTAGAGGGATAAATTCATGCAATATGATAAAAACCCCATCTTGTTATCCTCGATGGCAACAATACAATACGGCCTTGCAACCCTTTCTGTCACTGGGTAAGGACACCGCAAGATTGAACCCAAAGCTAAGCACTTCTCCCATTGTAAGAACTACCAATCTAGTAGGCCAAACCAAAAAGGATAATTCGAAGAGACTTGCAAAGATAACTCAATCAAACATAAAAGAATTCAGAGAAGATTCAAATATTTTCCATAGATAATACTGGATCATAAACCCACAATTCATCGGTCTCAACAAACACACCGCAAAAAGAAGATTACAACGAATAGATCTCCACGAGAGAGGGGGAGATCATTGTATTGAGATCCGAAAAGAGAGAAGAAGCCATCTAGCTGCTAGCTATGGACCCGAAGGTCTGAAGTAAACTCCTCACACTTCATCGGAGGGGCTATGGTGATGATGTAGAAGCCCTCCATGGTGGATGCCCCCTCCGGCGGAGCTTCGGAACAGGCCCCAAGATGGGATCTTGTGGATACAAAAGGTTGCGGCGGTGGAATTAGGTTTTTGGCTCCTGTTCGGATCGTTCGGGGATACGTAGGTATATATAGGAGGAAGGAGTACGTTGGTGGAGCGTTAGGGGGCCCACGAGGTAGGGGGGCGCGCCCAGGGGGTGGGGGCGCCCTCCACCCTCGTGACCGCCTCTGGCACTGCTTGGAGTAGGGTCCAAGTCTCCTGGATCACGTTCGGTTGGAAAAACACGCTCCCGAAGGTTTCATTCCGTTTGGACTCTGTTTGATATTCCGTTTCTTCGAAACACTGAAATAGGCAAAAAACAGCAATTCTGGGTTGGGCCTCCGATTAATAGGTTAGCCCCAAAAGTAATATAAAAGTGGAAAATAAAGCCCAATATAGTCCAAAACAGTAGATAAAGTAGCATGGAGCAATAAAAAATTATAGATACGTTGGAGACGTATCAAGCATCCCCAAGCTTAATTCCTGCTCGTCCTCGAGTTGGTAAATGATAAAAAAGAATTTTTGATGTGGAGTGATACTTTGGCATAATTTCAATGAAAATCTTCTTAATTGTGAGATGAATATTCAGATCTGAAAGATTCAAGACAAAAGTTCATATTGACACAAAAATAATAATACTTCAAGCATACTAATCAAAGCAATCATGTCTTCTCAAAATAATATGGCAAAAGAAAGTTCATCCCTACAAATCATATAGTTAAGCTATGCTTCATTTTCGTCACACAAAGATGTTCGCAACTTCTATACCCCGATGACAAGCCAAGCAATTGTTTCATACTCAAATAATCTCAAACTTTTTCAACCTTCACGCAATACATGAGCGCGAGCCATGGATATAGCACTATGGGTGGAATAGAATATGATGATGGGGATTTGTGTGGAGAAGACAAAAAAGGAGAAAGTCTCACATTGACGAGGCTAATCAACGGGCTATGGAGATGCCCATCAATTGATGTCAACATGAGGAGCAGGGATTGCCATGCAATGGATGCACTAGAGCTATGAATGCTCAATAAAAGAAAACTAGTGGGTGTGCATCCAACTCGCTTGCTCACGAAGACCTAGGGCATTTGAGGAAGCCCATCGTAGGAATATACAAGCCAAGTTCTATAATGAAAAATTCCCACTAGTATAAAAAGACAACTTATGAGACTCACTACATGAAGAACAAGGTGCTACTTTGAAGCACAATATATGAGACTCACTACATGAGGAACAAGGTGCTACTTTGAAGCACAAGTGTGGAAAAGAGATAGTAGCATTGCCCTTTTTTTGGGCCTTTCTTTTTTTTGGCCTTTCTCTTTTTTTGGGCAATGCTCTAAAAATGATGATCATCACACTTCTATTGATTACAACATAAGGATTACAACTCAAAACTTAGAACAAGATATGACTCTATATGAATGCCTCCGGCGGTGTACCGGGATGGTGCAATGAATCAAGAGTGACATGTATGAAAAATAATGCATGGTGGCTTTGCCACAAATACGATGTCAACTACATGATCATGCAATGGCAATATGACAAAAGTAATGTATGTCATAATAATGATGATGGAAGTTGCATGGCAATATATCTCGGAATGGCTATGGAAATGCCATGATAGGTAGGTATGGTGGCTGTTTTGAGGAAGATATAAGGAGGTTTATGTGTGATAGAGCGTATCGTATCATGGGGTTTGGATGCACCGGCGAAGTTTGCGCCAACTCTCAAGATGAGAAAGGGCAATGCACGGTACCGAAGAGGCTAGCAAAGGTGGAAAGGTGAGAGTGCGTATAATCCATGGACTCAACATTAGTCAAAAGAACACATATACTTATTGCAAAAATTTAGAAGCCATCAAAAAATTCAAGTACTACGCGCATGCTCCTAGGGGGATAGATTGGTAGGAAAAGACCATCGCTCGTCCCCGACCGCCACTCATAAGGATGCACAAGCCAGGTACAATTCATGTTTCAAATTTGTTACACAACTTTAACCATACGTGCATGCTACGGGACTTGCAAACTTCAACACAAGCATTCTTTGAATTCATAATTACCCAACTAGCACGACTTTGATATTATCACCTCCATATCTCAAAAAAATTATCAAGCATCAAACTTATCTTAGTATTCAACGCACTCAAAAGAAAGTTTCACATATCTTGAACACCAAGTATATTATCATTAAGCAAATTACCATGCTATTAACGACTCTCAAAATAATCTAAGTGAAGCATGAGAGATCAATAGTTTATTTAAAACAAATCCACCACCGTGCTCTAAAAGATATAAGTGAAGCACTATGAGCAAAACTATCAAGCTCAAAAGATATAAGTGAAGCACTATGAGCAAAACTATCAGGCTCAAAAGATATAAGTGAAGCACTATGAGCAAAACTATCAAGCTCAAAAGATATAAGTGAAGCACATAGAGTATTCTAACAAATTCCAATTCATATATGGCTCTCTCAAAAGGTGTGTACAGAAAGGATGATTGTGGTAAACTAACAAGCAAAGACGCAAATAATACAAGACGCTCCAAGCAAAACACATATCATGTGGTGAATAAAAATATAGCTCCAAGTAAATTACTGATGGAAGTGGACGAAAGAGGGGATGCCTTCCGGGGCATCCCCAAGCTTTGACTTTTTGGTGTCCTTGGATTATCTTGGGGGTGCCACGGGCATCCCCAAGCTTAGGCTCTTGCCACTCCTTGTTCCATAATCCATCAAAAGAATTCACCCAAAACTTGAAAACTTCACAACACAAAATTCAACAGAAATCTCGTGAGCTCCGTTAGAGAAAGAAAACAAAAGACTACTTCAAGATACTGTAATGAACTCATTCTTTATTTATATTGGTGTTAAACCTAATTTATTCCAACTTCTCTATGGATGATAAACTATTTTACTAGCCATAGATTCATCAAAATAAGCAAACAACACACGAAAAACAGAATCTGTCAAAAACAGAACAGTCTGTAGCAATCTGTAACTAACGCAAAATTCTGGAACTATAAAACTTCTACATAAATAGGAAGTCCTGGACAATTTGTTTATTGAACAGCAGCAAAAAGAATCAATGCAAAATCACGTTCCTGTGATTTAACAAAATTATATTCGTGCGTGCAAAGTTTCTGTTTTTCAGCAGAATCAAATCAACTATCATCGTAGGTTATCCTATAGGTTCTACTTGGCACAAACACTAATTAAAAGATAAAACCACATCCAGACAGAGGCTAGATGGATTATTTATTCCTAAACAGAATCAAAAACAAAAAACACAAAATAAAATTGGGTTGCCTCCCAACAAGCGCTATCGTTTAACGCCCCTAGCTAGGCATAAAAGCAAGAATAGATCTAGGTATTGCCATCTTTGGTAGGCAATCCATAAGTGGCTCTCATGATAGATTCATATGGTAATTTTATTTTCTTTCTAGGGAAGTGTTTCGTGCCCTTCTTTAAGGGAAATTGGAATCGAATATTTCCTTCCTTCATATCAATAATTGTACCAATCGTTATAAGGAAAGATCTACCAAGAATAATAGGACATGAAGGATTGCAATCTATATCAAGAACGATAAAATCTACGGGCACATACTTCCTATTTGCAACAATAAGAACATCATTAATTCTTCCCATAGGTTTTTTAATAGTGGAATCCGCAAGATGCAAGTTTAGAGAGCAATCATCAAAATCACGGAAATCTAGCAAATCACATAAAGTTTTGGGAATAGTAGAGACACTAGCACCCAAATCACACAAAGCGTGAAACTCATAATCTTTAATTTTAATTTTAATAGTAGGTTCCCACTCATCATAGAGTTTTCTAGGGATAGAAACTTTCAACTCAAGTTTTTCTTCATAAGATTGCATCAAGGCATCAACAATATGTTCGGTAAAGGCCTTATTTTGACTATAAGCATGAGGAGAATCTAGCACAGATTGCAACAAGGAAATACAACCAATCAAAGAGCAATTTTCATAATTAAATTTTTTGAGATCCAAAATAGTGGGTTTAGCAACATCACGGTTTTTATTTATTTCAATCCCACTTTCATCAAATTCATCATCAAGATCTAGAAACTCCGAATTCTTAGAACTCCTTCTAGGTAAAGGAAGATCATATTCAGATTCATCAAGATTCATATTGCAAAACAAAGATTTAATGGGGGACACATCAATAACTTTTAGATCGTCATCTTGATTTTCATAGGAATTGGAAGAACACACATTAATAAAGGCATCTTTGGAAGCACGCATCCTAGCGGTTCTTTCCTTGCACTCATCAATGGAAATTCTCATGGCTTTGAGAGACTCATTGATATCATGCTTAGGAGTAATAGATCTAAGCTTTAAAGAATCAATTTCAATAGAAATTCTATCAACGTTCCTAGCCAAATCATCAACTTTAAGCAATTTCCCTTCAAGCAAAGCATTAAAATTCTTTTGTGAATTCATAAACTCTTTAACACTACTCTCAAATTCAGAGGGCATCTTATTAAAATTTCCATAAGAGTTGTTGTAGGAATTTCCATAATTATTAGAAGGATTACTAGGATAAGGCCTAGGATTAAAATTCCCTCTATACGCGTTGTTTCCAAAACTATTCCTACCAACAAAATTCACATCCATAGATTCATTATTATTCTCAAGCAAGGTAGATAAAGGCATATCATTGGGATCAAGAGGAGTATTTTTAGGAGCAAACATCTTCATAAGTTCATCCATCTTTTCACTCAAAACATTGATTTCTTCTATAGCATGCACTTTTTTAATAGAAGATCTTTCGGTGTGCCATTGAGAACAATTAGCCATAATATTATCAAGCAATTTTGTAGCATCTCCTAATGTAATTTCCATAAACGTGCCTCCCGCGACCGAATCTAAAAGATTGCTAGAAGCAAAATTCAATCCGGCATAAATTTTTTGTATAATCATCCATAAATTCAAACCATGAGTAGGGCAATTGCGAAGCATTAATTTCATTCTTTCCCAAGATTGGGCAACATGCTCATGATCGAGTTGTTTAAAATTCATGATGTCGTTCCTAAGAGTGATAATCTTAGCGGGAGGAAAATACTTAGAGATAAAAGCATCTTTGCACTTCTTCCAAGAATCAATACTATTTTTAGGCAAAGATGAAAACCAAACTTTAGCACGATCTCTAAGTGAAAACGGAAATAACTTCAATTTGACAATATTGTTATCCGTATCTTTCTTCTTTTGCATATCACATAAATCAACAAAATTGTTTAGATGAGTAGCGGCATCTTCACTAGGAAGGCTGGAGAATTGATCTTTCATAACAAGATTCAGCAAAGCGATATTGATTTCACAAGACTCATCATTATTAAGAGGAGCAATCGGAGTACTAAGGAAATCATTATTATTGGTATTCGAGAAATCACACAACTTGGTATTATCTTGCGCCATGGCAACAAGTAATCCAACACACAAGCAAACAGAAAGGCAACGGGAAAAAGGCAAATGGGAAAGAGAGGAGGAGATTGGGAAAGAGAGGGCAAATAAAACGGCAAGGGTGAAGTGGGGGAGAGGAAAACGAGAGGCAAATGGCAAATAATGTAATGCGAGAGATAGGGATTGCGATGGGTACTTGGTATGGTTGACTTGCTTGCGTGAGCCTCCCTGGCAACGGCGCTAGAAATTCTTCTTGCTACCTCTTGAGCATTGCGTTGGATTTCCCCGAAGAGGAGAGGATGATGCAGCAAAGTAGCGTAAGTATTTCCCTCAGTTTTTGAGAACCAAGGTATCAATCCAGTAGGAGACCACACACAAGTCCCTCGTACCTACACAAAACGATAGCAACTCGCAACCAACACGATTAGGGGTTGTCAATCCCTTCTCGGTCACTTACGAAAGTGAGATCTGATAGAGATGATAAATAATATTTTTGGTATTTTTGATAGATAGATGCAAAGTAAAAAGTAAAAGGCAAAGTAAAAACAAAGCAAGTAAATAAAGTGATAGAGATTGATATGATGAGAATAGACCCGGGGGCCATAGGTTTCACTAGAGGCTTCTCTCAAGAGTATAAGTATTCTACGGTGGGTGAACAAATTACTGTTGAGCAATTGACAGAATTGAGCATAGTTATGAGTATATCTAGGCAATGATCATGTATATAGGCATCACGTCCAAAACAAGTAGATCAAAACGATTCTGCATCTACTACTATTACTCCACTCATTGACCGCTATCCAGCATGCATCTAGAGTATTAAGTAAAAACAGAGTAATGCCTTAAGCAAGATGACATGATGTAGAGGGATAAATTCATGCAATATGATAAAAAAACCATCTTGTTATCCTCGATGGCAACAATACAATACGTGCCTTGCAACCCTTTCTGTCACTGGGTAAGGGCACCGCAAGATTGAACCCAAAGCTAAGCACTTCTCCCATTGCAAGAACTACCAATCTAGTTGGCCAAACCAAAAAGGATAATTCGAAGAGACTTGCAAAGATAACTCAATCATACATAAAAGAATTCAGAGAAGATCCCCTTCTTCTTGAAGTTCCCCTTCTTCTTCCCTTTACCCTTTTTCTTGAAATTGGTGGTCTTGTTGACCATCAACACTTGATGCTCCTTTTTGATTTCTACCTCCGCAGCCTTTAGCATTGTGAAGAGCTCGGGAATAGTCTTGTTCATCCCTTGCATATTATAGTTCATCACGAAGCTCTTGTAGCTTGGTGGCAGTGATTGAAGAGTTCTCTCAATGACACTATCATCAGGAAGATTAACTCCTAGTTGAATCAAGTGATTATTATACCCAGACATTTTGAGTATATGTTCACTGACAGAACTATTCTCCTCCATCTTGCACCTATAGAACTTATTGGAGACTTCATATCTCTCAATCCGGGCATTTGCTTGAAATACTAACTTCAACTCCTAGAACGTCTCATATGCTCCATGACGTTCAAAACATTATTGAAGTCTCGGTTCTAAGCCGTAAAGCATGGCACACTGAACTATCGAGTAGTCATCAGCTTTGCTCTGCCAGACGTTCTCAACGTTGTCAGTTGCATCTGCAGCAGGCCTGGCACCCAGCGGTGCTTCCAGGACGTAATTCTTCTATGCAGCAATGAGGATAATCGTCAAGTTAAGGACCCAGTCCGTGTAATTGCTACCATCATCTTTCAACTTAGCTTTCTCAAGGAACACATTAAAAATCAACGGAACAACAACACGAGCCATCTATCTACAACAAACATAGACAAGCAAAAATATTATCAGGTACTAAGTTCATGATAAATTAAAGTTCAATTAATCATATTACTTAAGAACTACCACTTAGATAGACAACCCTCTAATCATCTAAGTGATCACGTGATCCAAATCAACTAAACCATGTCCGATCATCACGTGAGATGGAGTAGTTTTCAATGGTTGACATCACTATGTTGATCATATCTACTATATGATTCACGCTCGACCTTTTGGTCTCAGTGTTCCGAGGCCATATCTGTATATGCTAGGCTCATCAAGTTTAACATGAGTATTCTGCGTGTGCAACTATTTTGCACCAGTTATATTTGAACGTAGAGCCTATCACACCTGATCATCACGTGGTGTCTCAGCACGAAGAACTTTTGCAACGATGCATACTCAGGGAGAACACTTTTACCTTGAAATTTAGTGAGAGATCATCTTATAATGCTACCGTCAATCAAAGCAAAATAAGATGCATAAAGGATAAACATCACATGCAATCAATATAAGTGATATGATATAGCCATCATCATCTTATGCTTGTGATCTCCATCTCCGAAGCACCGTCATGATCACCATCGTCACCGGCGCAACACCTTGATCTCCATCATAGCATAGTTTGTCGTCTCGCCAACTATTGCTTCTACGACTATCGCTACCGCTTAGTGATAAAGTAAAGCAATTACAGGGCGATTACATTGCATACAATAAAGCGACAACCATATGGCTCCTGCCAGTTGCCGATAACTCGGTTACAAAACATGACCATCTCATACAATAAAAAATAGCATCACGTCTTGACCATATCACATCACAACATGCCCTGCAAAAACAAGTTAGACGTCCTCTACTTTGTTGTTGCTAGTTTTATGTGGCTGCTTGCTACCTCTTGAGCACTGCCTTGGATTTCCCCGAAGAGGAGAGGATGATGTAGCAAAGTAGCGTAAGTATTTCCCTTAGTTTTTGAGAACCAAGGTATCAATCCAGTAGGAGACCACGCACAAGTCCCTCGTACCTACACAAAACGATAGCAACTCGCAATCAACGCGATTAGGGGTTGTCAATCCCTTGTTGGTCACTTACGAAAGTGAGATCTGATAGAGATGTTAAATAATATTTTTGGTATTTTTGATAGATAGATACAAAGTAAAAAGTAAAAGTGTAAGTACACTTAGTGCCACCCCTTGTTGGTTTTGGAGTATTGACGACAAAGTTGGTTGAGGGACTAATGCGTTTGTGAGAATTGCAGGATAACGCAGGTAGTGTCCCTCATTGATTCGGTTTACCTACCGGAGATGACCCCTAAAAATGTATGAAGACACTGAAGACAATGGTGATATGAGAAGATATTCATATTGAAGACTATGACATGAGAAGACATTGCGTGAAGACTTTGGAGCGCAAAGACTGTGTGCTTTCGCTGTTTCCTTTTCTTCTTTGTTGAGTCATAGGAACTACCGTACTGTTAAGTGGGGTCCAAGTGAACTAAGTCAGAGTGACTGAAGTGATGCTCAACCCAAATCCTATGTCTTCAAGCGAAGACAATGAGAGCAAATCTTATCCAGAGCTGGATGAGTCAGCTTTGCTTGTAGCCCAAGTAAAGTTGCCGCGTGTGTTTGAAATCTGACCGTTGGAACATGCGTCAGTTCCTTAGTGACCCAGGGTCATTTTGGACAAATCAGGTCGGGTTGCCTAGTGGCTATAAATAGCCCACCCCCTACACCATAAATTGGTGGCTGCTCAGAGTTTGTACACGGCTTTTGTCGTTTGAGAGCAACCCACCTCGAAGCATTTGAGAGAGAGAAATCCTTGCGAGGACAAAGCCCAAATGCCCAGAGCCAAAGAGTGTTAGGCATCACTGAAGTCTTTCTGTCTGTGTGACCTGAAGACTTATTACACTTGAGGACTGTGAATCCTCCTGCCGGTTAGGCGTCGCGTTCTGAGCATCCAAGAGTCATTGTGGATTGCCGGTGAACGAAGTCTGTGAAGGTTTGGAAGTCTCCCTTGAAGACTTACCAGAGTGATTGGGCGAGGACTGGGTGTCCTTAGCTGAAGGGGAATAAGCTGAAGACACGGTCTTCTAAGTTAAATCTCAGCCTCCCTAACCAGACGTACAGTTGTCACAGCAACTGGAACTGGTCCAACAAATCCTGTGTCTTCAACAAGCAACTGGTTCTATCTCTTCCTACCTTACTTAAGTTTGTCTTCATGAAGTCATTGCCTAGTTCATCTGTTTGACTTCATTGCTAACTACTATTGTTGATTGGCTTCATACTATCTTCCATCTTGATCCTTTCTACCTTACTACTATTAGTCCTGTACTTTCACATCATTACATACTTGACTATGGCTTGTTTAGGGTAGTTTATCTTCCGCTGCATATCAATTAGGTTGTTTCTGGTGTTTGTCTTCGAAACTTTCAAGTTTTGAAGACGTTCATAAAAATCGCCTATTCACCCCCCCCCTCTAGTCGATACTAGCACTTTCAATTGGTATCAGAGCAAGGTACTCCCTTGTTCTGTGTGATTCGGTTTAACCACCTGGAGTTTAAGCTATGTCGACTGCAGGGATAATCAAGGTCTCCGCTGCTTGCCCCGTGTTCGATGGAACTGAATATCCCTACTGGAAGAATAAGATGCGTATGCATCTTGAAGCCATTGATGTCAACCTCTGGTATGTCGTCAAGAATGGCATTCCCAAGACTGGTGAAGGTATCACCCTCACTGATGTCGTCAAGAATGAAGTTCATTCAACTGGACTCCACTGCAAAGAACATCATCTGTGGTCATCTGACCAAAGGACAGTATGGCCGTGTGAGTGCTCTGGAAACGTCGAAGCTAGTCTGGGACTGGCTACCCAAGGTCAATGAAGGCGTTTCAACCCAGAGAGATCAAAGAATCAGTGTTCTACACAACCTCTTCAATCGCTTCAAGAGAAACGACAACGAGAATGCCAAGCTCACGTTTGATTGCCTCACTGATATCACAAATGAACTTCAAGCTCTTGGCGCAACTGAGATTACCAAGCATGAAATCATCAAGACACTGCTGAGATCACTTGACAGCTCCTTTGACACTCTTGCCCTCATGATACAAGAACGTCCTGACTTCAAGACACTCGATCCGTCTGATATACTTGAGAGGCTCAACACACATGAGTTCCAGTTATCTGAGAAAAGAGATATCTATGGTCCAAGCTATGGCCAAACTCGTGCTTTGAAGGCAAAAGTTGTTTCCTCATCTGAAGAAGAATCTGACTGCAGTTCTGAAGATCCTGAAGACATTGGAAGGGAACTTGCTATGCTTGTGAAGAAGTTCCAGAAATTCACAAAGAAGAAAGGCTTCAGAAAGTCTTCACGATCTAGCTCAAGGAATGATGAAGCTTCCACACATGATCACAAGAAGAGAACCTGCCACAAGTGCAAGAAACCTGGTCACTACATATCTGAGTGTCCACAATGGGACAATGAGAAGAAGAAGAAGAAAAGCAAGGAATATGATTCTGATGACAAGAAGAAGAAGAAATCCTCAAAGTCTTCTAAGTATTCTTCCAAGTCTTCATCATACAAGAAGAGCTCATCTGGCAAGGCTCGTGCTTTTGTTGGCAAGGAAATGGATTCAGAAGAGGAGTCTGCTTCAGAGGAGGCGGAGGTGGAATCTGGAGAGGAGTCTGACCCTGGCGTTGCAAGTCTGGCTTTAGCCACGGCCTATGTTGCCAAGTCCATCTTCAACACGGAAGACAATGACTTCCACATCAGCACTGAAGCTAATGACAAAGATGATCCTACTCCCACCTACTGCTTCATGGCACGTGGTGCCAAGGTAAAATCACGCGATGCTTACTTTCAAACTTCAAGTGAAGATGACTCTGATTGTGAATCCAAACCCAGTTACAAAACACTTGCTAAAATTGCAACTGAACAACAAAAGGCTATGGAACATACTCAAAAACTGTTAGACAAAAGCGATGACCTGTTGGACGTTGAAATGACACGTTCACAGTCCTTAGTTGATGACATAAAAAATCTTCATGCTAAGTACCAAGAACATGAAGGTCGTCATGAATCACTCTCAACTACTTATGAAAGGCTCTCCTATGATTATCTTCAAAGGAAACAAGAGCTTGAGAAATTGACAGCGGCTCATGAAGATCTTCAGAAAGTGAATGAGTCACTTCGCTCCCAACAGATCAGTTCCGCTCAGGATGAATTTGAACCACCATGTCTAAAATGCATTGAGCGTGATAATGCTACATCTGTTGCTGAATGTTCCACTGCTGCTACTGTTTCATTGTCTTCACCTACTGATGTGGTAACTAACCCCTCTGTGGAGGATACCACTGCTGTTGCTGATGAAAATGCTATGTTGAAGACATTTCTTGAAACAGGGATGTACAAAAGTTTGAAGGGACATCAGACTCTCTGCGATGTCCTCAAAAAGCAGATTCTGAACCGAAACCCTAGGAAAGAGGGTGTTGGGTTCGAAAGGAAAATGAATGTTGATGGCTCGTACTGGAAGCCTGAGCAGTACCCCAAAACCACATGGGTTGCTGCAAAGGGACCTCCAGTAGATCCATCTACCTTATCTGGCTTTACCTGTGCTAATCCTATTATCATTGATGAATCCTTTGATGCAAACTATAAGTTGTTCAAAAATCAGAATGGTGAAGTGTTTGCCAGGTACATTGGCACTAACTACGGGAATGGACCACTTATGAAGAAGATTTGGGTACCTAAGCAGTATATTGAGAATCTTCCTGTGAATGTCATCATGACACCACCTAGGAAGAAGACAAACCCCAGACCTATAGCTTCATATGGCCCAAAGGCTTCATACAGATACAGGACTCACATGAGTCACCCTAACGCCAATGTTTTGCAGGGAAATCATGCTCAGACTTATGAATATGAGCGTGTATCTTCAAACCGCTATGTTCATAGAACTAAGAACTTTTCTGCTTATTCATATGAGTATCATTCATCTCCTGCAAGGCTATTTGCTAGGGCTTCAAAGCCAAAATTCTCAGATGCTGCACTTAGACTCATCGCTTCTAAGCCCCCACTGAAAATGTGGGTGGCAAAGAAGAACTAACTTTATTTTGCAGAAAATGGTCTCCATCCAGCAATCAATGGCGTCCGATACTATTGCTGGGGACCTAAAACTCACTGAGGACGCACGTTAAAATATCATTCTATATGCTTCACATCTGAATTTCTCATCAGTCAATGTCCTAACTTTGATATAAGCTGTGACTGTCCCTATATGTATCAAATGTATATGCTTCACAACACTTGTGTGAAGCCTATCCTCCTAACTGAACTGTAGGGTACATCACCAAAAGCCTCAGAATGGATTATGGACAGTGGATGCACAAATCATATGACTGGTGATCGAAGTCTTCTCATGGACTCAACCTTACGTCCATCCGACAAAAGTCACATCACATTTGCTGACACTGGTAAAAGCAAAGTATTGGGTCTAGGTAGAGTTGCAATCTCAAAGGATCAACACATGGATAAAGTGATGCTTGTTGAATCCCTTGGTTTCAACTTAATGTTTGTCTCAATGCTTTGTGACTTAAACATGATTGTGATATTTGGCAAATATCGTTGCCTTGTACTAATGGAATCTGACAAATCTCTAGTCTTTGAAGGGTATCGAAAAGATGATCTGTACATGGTAGATTTCTCAGCAGGTCCACAGCTTGTCGTTTGTCTTCTCACAAAAGCTTCAGAATGCTGGCTCTGGCATCGAAGGCTGGGACATGCTGGCATGAGAAACTTACACTCACTCGTCAAGAAGAAGCATGTCATTGGCATCGAAGATGTCAAGTTCAAGAAGGATCATCTATGTTGTGCTTGTGAAGCTGGAAAGATGACAAGGGCAAAGCACCCATCGAAGACAATTATGACAACATCTCAACCCATCGAGCTGTTACACATGGACTTATTTGGACCTACTCACTACTCCACCCTCACAACAACTGCCTGTCTCTATGGCTTCGTCATTGTTGATGACTACTCAAGATACACATGGGTTCATATAATTCTTTACAAGACTGAAGTACAAGATGTCTTCAGACGCTTTGCAAATCGAGCAATGAACAATTATGGAGTGAAGATCAAGCACATCAGAAGTGACAATGGCACTGAATTTAAGAACACTGGACTTGATCTGTATCTGGATACAATGGGAATCACTCATGAGTTCTCTGCTCCATACACACCTCAGCAAAATGGCATTGTTGAACGCAAAAACAGAACCCTCATTGAGATGGCTAGAACAATGCTAGATGAGTACAAGACACCAAGAAAGTTCTGGCCTGAAGCTATTGATACAGCATGTCACATCATCAACCATGTATACATTCATAAGCTTCTGAACAAAACATCATATGAGCTACTTACTGGCAAGAAGCCAAATGTCAGTTACTTCAAAGTATTTGGAGCAAGATGCTGGATCAAGGATCCCCATCACAAGTCAAAATTTGCACCTAAGGCTCACGAAGGCTTCATGCTTGGCTATGGAAAGGATTCACACTCCTACAGAGTCTTCAACCTTTATCTCTATAAGATCATTGAAACAGTGGATGTGAAATTTGATGAAACCAATGGTTCGCAGAGAGAGATGCTGCCAAGCACACTGGATGAAGTTCCTTCAAATGAGGCAATCAAGCTGATGGGAACTGGTGAAATTATGCCCTCTGAAACACAGCCTGAAGAGGAACTTATCATCTCTGCACCAAATCAACCTGAAGACAATGCTCAGTCCGAAGACAATCCTTCCAATGATGACAATGATCAGCCAGAGCAAAATCTTCGTCTTGTTCACCCTTTTGTTGCAAATGAAGTTCAAATAGAGAAGATAATTGACAACATCAATGCACCTGGTCCGCTCACTCGATCAAGAGCAACACAGCTAGCAAACTTCTGTGGGCACTTTTCATTTGTGTCAATATCATAACCCAAGAAAGTTGATGAAGCTTTTATGGAACCTGAATGGATTCAAGCCATGCAGGAAGAACTTCAACAGTTCAAGCTCAATAATGTCTGGGAACTTGTCAAGCGACCGGATCCTCGCAAGCATAACATTATTGGAACAAAATGGATATATCGCAACAAGCAAGATGAGCATGGTCAAGTCGTCAGAAACAAAGCACGTCTTGTGGCTCAAGGATACACTCAAGTTGAAGGAATTGACTTCGATGAAACATTTGCTCCTGTTGCTAGGCTTGAAGCTATTCGCATACTACTAGCCTACGCAAATCATCACAATATCTTGCTATATCAAATGGATGTGAAGAGTGCATTTCTCAATGGCAAGATTGAAGAAGAAGTATATGTCGCACAACCACCTGGCTTTGAAAATCCAAAACATCCTGATATGGTGTACAAGCTAAACAAGGCACTGTATGGCCTCAAACAAGCTCCTCGTGCCTGGTATGATACAATCAAAGACTTCCTGAAGAGCAAAGGCTTCAAACCTGGATCCCTCGATCCCACTCTCTTCACGAAGACATATGATGGTGAACTGTTTGTGTGCCAAATATATGTGGATGACATAATCTTCGGATGCACCAACCAAAAGTACAGTGATGAGTTTGGGTATATGATGCAAGAGCAATATCAAATGTCCATGATGGGTGAGCTGAAGTTCTTCCTTGGTCTCCAAATTTGTCAACAGAGGAACGAAATCTTCATATCTCAAGAGAAATACCTCAAAGATTGTCTGAAGAAGTTTGTAATGGAAGACTGCAAAGGCTACACGACGCCAATGCCAGCCAAACACCATCTTGGTCCCGACGACAATGGTAAAGAGTTCGATCAAAAGGTATACCGCTCCATGATTGGTTCTTTGCTTTATTTATGTGCATCTAGGCCAGATATCATGCTTAGTGTTTGCATGTGTGCTCGGTACCAAGCGGCACCAAAGGAATCGCATCACTTAGCTGTGAAGCGAATTCTTCGATATTTGGCTTACACCCCAACACTCGGATTATGGTATCCCAAGGGCTCAAGATTCGATTTGGTTGGATTCTCGGATGCTGATTATGCTGGTGACAAGGTGGATCGCAAGTCTACATCTGGCACATGCCATTTTCTTGGTCGATCATTTGTCTGTTGCTCTTTGAAGAAGCAGAACTGTGTATCACTCTCAACTGCTGAATCTGAATACATTGCAGCCGGATCCTATTGTGCTCAGCTTCTATGGATGAAGCAAACTCTCAAGGACTATGGCCTCAACCCGAAACAAGTACCTCTCTTCTACGACAATGAGAGTGCCATCAAGATAGCCAACAATCCAGTCCAACACTCAAAGACAAAGCACATTGAAATTCGTCATCACTTTCTCAGAGATCATGTTATGAAGAAAGATATCGATATCATTCACGTCAACACTGAAGAGCAACTGGCAGATATCTTCACAAAGCCGTTGGATGAGAAAAGGTTTTGCAAGTTACGGTGTGAGCTAAATATCTTAGAATCCTCTAATGTCCTGTGATCAGGCACACATCCTAACCCTTATGCATGCTGATGACTTAGATGTGCAACACACAAAGTAAGGTATATCTTCAATCAATGAAGATTTACACTCTGAGTGTGAATACATTTACATGGAATTTGACTTCGGAGCGCCACGATAATTGTGCGCCATGTCTGGGTCTAATATTTCCTATACGGTGGGTAACGCCACCACCAACTTTTCTTGTTTGAAGTGTTTCACTCAAGGCGTTATATTGCAATGACTTCGCATTTGGTTTATCTTCAGTTTCAATTTGTCTTCATGACTTTCTGCACTATGATGATTTGATTGCTTTCTGATATATGTATATATACTAGTGTTCTGTCCTCCACAGCATTCACTTATAGCTATGTCTTCAAGATTGGATCTTTTGAACTATGTGAATGTGATCGGACCCTAACCTCTCTATGCTTCCTATCTCAAACTCTGTCTGTCCAAATCATATGCATTCTGTTGAAACTGTCGAATGTCTTCTCTGCGTCCTAGTCAGCAGAAGGCAAAGAGACAAACATTAAATCTGTTTTAATGGCTTATCTTTACTATTGAAATCCGGAGAAGCCGGAACAACTCTCCGACATGCCTGGCGGGCGTGGGAACGTGGGACAACCCTAAGTGTGTTGCATGCTTGCCACGTGCCCCTCGGATGTGAACCGCCAGGGGCACCAGCGTAATTGCGCTGTGTCTCTCACCTACATATAAATACATGTCCCCGTGCGGTAAAGAAATCCTTCTTCCACCTCTCCACCTCCGTCAAAACCCTAGTGCCACCGCTAGCTCGCGACGACGCTAGCGACGAAGCGCTTAGCTGCCGCGACTTCTCTGACGCCGTCCTCACGCCGGCCGCGGACATCGCCCTCTCCGCCGTCGCCGTAGGTGTCCTCCGTCACCAAGTTAGGGCACGGTGGGCTGAACTGCTCGGTCTCCTATTCTTCTCCATCTAGCAGTTCCTCGTGCGGTAATTATAACTCTATTTTTACCACCTTTTTGATCTTCAAGATTCATCCTATTTTTGGAAAGTAGTTTCTGTCTATTCAAAGCTAGATCTATTCCGTCTGCATCTCATACTGCTTAGTTGATTCACTTAGATCTCTTCTAGTTTGATTCCTCACTTGTACTTATTCACGGATTGGTACAAATCTGGAACCAACTCACCTATATAAGTGAATGTCTTCGCAACATGAGGTCAATGTCTTCAACTGATTTATCTTCAAAATCTTCTGAGAATGCATATGACCTCTTCCCCTTCCCTCACATCTCTAATGCTGTCACAGGTACATGTCCGTGGGAGAATCCCTTGGTTCTCATAGTCTGCATTCATTTGCAGAATATTTGCAGCATCATATAAATTCTCCTGAAGCCAGTTCCTGCTTGACCAGCAAGCGCAAATCTCTGAAGCCTTTGAACGTATTGAAGCCTTTCAGCTTAAAGTTCATGGCAACAGAAAAATCAGCAAGGAAGGGTGGCAGACAGCGCCGAGAAGGTACATTTAAGGATCTGCCTGATGATTTAGCAGAACTGTACAAGACAGATCCGAAGGAGAACTATCATCAGAGGAAGACGCGAATCCAATGGATTCAACGCTATTGGGCAGAGGAGTGGTTCAAGTACAAGTTTGTCACAAAGGAATATGCAGAGAAGAATGCCATCAAGAGACCTTGGGGTGATATCCTCTATCGAGGTCTTCAACCCAAGAGCCGAGCTGAAGCCATTGAACAAGGCTTCTACCCTTTCATGGTCCGTGGGCCACAGCCAACGAACGCAGATCCCACTTCACTCCTATGGTGTCGTGACGATTCGCTCTTCAAGCGCAACTATCAGTTTGCTGTGGCTTCGGCCAAGAAGAATAAGAAGGCCTTGGGTTTGGACTTCAACCCAGGTCCCTCTGCTCCCCGTGCTGACGGCTCTCGTGAAGCCAATCCCAATGTCATTGGCCCCTACGCCAACCTTGACGGCCTCATCACTTACATCATGGTCCAAGGCGCCAGAGTTGATCATTCTGACAATGGTGCTGACTCTGATGAAGCCCCTGCTCCTCCTCCTCCAAAGCCGCAAAAGCAAAAGAAGTCTAAGGCTTCAACCTCAGCTGCACCTCCGAAGACTTTGCGTGCGAAGCCACTGGTCACTGCACCTCCTGAAGCCAGTGTGCAATCTGAAGATCTGTCCCGTGTCTCCAAGAGAATGGAGAAGAAGAAACAACTTGTTAGACCAACTGATCAACGAGCCTTGACTCCTGCCGCAATTCTGCATGAAGAACCCATTGATCTATCAAGTGATGAAGATCTTGCTAATGATGCTCTTGAGCAGCTGATAAAGAGCAAAGAAGAAGCAGAAATCTTCAACAACCTGCCTCTGTTTGATGTGGCCATCCTTCACAATTTCATTGATGAGTGGTTCGATACCCCCAACGTCAGCTTTGAAGATTTACAGCTCCCAATTGGCCTCAGTGTCGCCTTCAATGGCGCCATTGCTTCTGAGCTAGCTCTCGCTCAGCGCATAGTTGAGCTCAAAAACAAGATTGATTTTGAGAAGGCTCAATTCAAGAAGCATGTGGCCAATCTGAGTGTTCAAGACGTTCACAACTTCAAGGTCATGCTCCATGAGCTCAAAGAAGCTTTTCTGCAGAAATGCCAAGAAGCTCAGGGCTCACGTGAATGCATGAAGCTTTTGGCTGATAAGTGTGTGCTTGCCTACAATGAGGCTGAGAAGCGCAAGTCCCTTGGCCGTCCAGGCATTGACCCCAGGATGGCTGCAAAGAGGAAGAAGAAGCACCCTGCTGAACAGCCTGTGCCTTCAAGCCAAGAAGCCCCTCGCATTATCTTCCCGAGCAGCATGACTGGCTCGAAGCCAAAGGTCACCACAACCGCTTCAGAACAGAAGAAGACAAAGGCTGCTGAGGCTGATGCGAGAAAGAGAAAGAATACTGAAGCTTCTGATGCCGCTCCCTCCAAGAAGAAGTGCAAGACCAAGAAGACTAGGGCTGCTTCCACAGAGCCCTTAGTCGTTGAACCCATTTCCGTGGTTTGCCTTGTGTCTGTTCATCAAGAAAGAAGGATGGTTGTCCATGAGCCTGCTACCACAAAGGCTCATGAGGCTGAAGATATTCCAGCAGCTGAACCCAACGCTGCTGAAGACATTGGTCATGATGACAATGTAAATGATGATGAAGTTCTTCCTCAGATCGAACATCAAGTGGTATCATCGCTTGTTCGTACGAACAGCGAAATCATCAGCATTGGTCGTCCTTTGACGCCAATTGCTCAGGATGCTTCGTGGGCTGATCACCCACAACAACACCAAGACTCCCCCAGTACTCCCCAACAACAACAACAAGCTACACCCCCAGTGCAAGAAGAGGCTGAAGACTTTCAGGCCCAGCCAAGTCCATCTCCTAACTTGAAGCCAGCGCTTCGCAGGCTTCGAAGAGGACAAAGGCCTGAAGTTCCTCTGTCGAGCGTTCCTGAAGGAGAAGTGCAACGTTCACCTGTTGCACGACAAGTTTTCTTTGAACCAGCTCCAACAGTGAACATCTCCATGTCTGAAGCCCATGCTGCTGAAGACATTCCGGCTGCATCAGCCGAAGAAAAAGAAGAAAAAGTACGTGTACCAACTCCCCCTGCTATTGAAGAAGAAGAAGTTCGTGTACCAACATCCCCAACGATTGAAGAAGAGGCAGTTCATGATTTGAACGTGCCTGTGCCCGACCCTCCTGTTCGTCAAGAGGAGGTTGAAAATGTTGAGGCTGCCACAACCAACACCAATGAAGCCAGTGAGGTAGTCATGGCTGACGTCAATGTGGAGCCTGCACCAACCAGCGTGCCTGAAACCAATGAGGCCACTGTACCCGAAGCAAATGTGGCCACTAAGGATGTTGACCCTGAAGTCAATGAGAACGCTGCACCTGAAGCTCATGAAAATGTCACACCTGAAGCCCATGAGGATGCTGCACCTGAAGCCAATCTGACAACTGCTCGTGAAGCACCTGTTGTGCAGCCTGAACCCTCTGATGTTGCCCCTGCTCCTGTTCCTCCACCAAGGCCTCACACTATTGAGCAAGCATACGATCAGGTCAGCTTGTCACTGTCCGATGGCCCGTTCTGGTGCCTCCGCCTTCTGCCTCAGGACCCCAATTTGACTATCATGTTGAGCATCGGCCTCAGGTCCAGAAGCCAAAGCCCAGGTTGCCAAGGTTTTCAGGTACTGCCAACTCCCCCGGGTCCTTCAATGCCAATGGCTTCAAGAGCCACAATACCTTCTTTGACTGCGCCAAGAACCCATACTCCAAGCCACGAATTTTGTCAGATCAATTCTGGAGCTATCAGCAGAGAAGCTATTACTCATGCGTGCTATATGATCAAGGGCGCATTTTCCCTCATATGCGTCTTGACACTGAAGCTATTGCTGGACTGCCGTGCTTAGAAGAAGCACTTGACTGCTTTCGTGATGCTGGTCTGCTCCAGTTTGTGACAAACAAGGAACATTGGAATGAAGAGCTATTGCTTCAATTCTATGCCACTCTGCACATTCGCGGCTACAACATAGACATGAAGACTTGGGTTCTCGAGTGGATGACTGGCAATGTTCATCATGAAGCCAAAGCTATGGACATCATTGAGCTTACTGGGTTAGCCACTCCTGGAGAACTGTATGAGCCTAACTGTCAGCTACACCGCAATGCTATGGAGAGCATCTTCCATAAGCCAGAACCTAACATGAGCCAGATACTGAGCATAATGAAGCCTTTGCCATCTGACGCTGAGTATCCCACACATTTCTTTGTTGAAGACCTTGAGTATCTGCCTCGCACCATATACCATATCATCGGGCGAACTCTATGGCCAGTTAAGGGACACTCATCATCGGCCAAGCTTGAAGGAGCCATGAAGACTTTGGTCTTCTATATTCTTAATTAATGTCATCAGCTTCAACACTCAGGAGTTTTTCATCAGACAACTTGCTGCTTCCAGTTCTGATCTGTTTGGTCTGAAGTTTTATGCTCCCTGGGTCATGTGCCTCATCAAGCGACACTCATCTATCAATTATCAGCCCTCTGCTCGCAATCACATAATATTCCTGCCCGAGGTTGATATGTCAGTTGATGTTGTATACTCTGACCCTGCCAAGACACCACTTTGTCTTCAGAACATTGAGCACCAAAGCTTCACTCAGCCTATTGAAGGTGTTCATGCAGCAACAAGATTCTATCCACTTGCTGGTAACACCCGCCTGCCTCACAGAGCGCCAACTGAAGCCACTGAAAGCACCATTGTGCAAAGGCCTCGGAAGCGTTCTCGTGTTCTTAATGACCGAGAGCTTCTTGTGGCTCTTCATCAGAAGCAGGATAAGCATCATTTCTAGCTCAAGCGCCAAATGCAAAGCCTCTTGGTGGATGTCAATCGCATTCGCAACCTTGCCACCAAGAATGCTTTTGTTGCTCATGAAACTTGCCAAAGATCATGGAAGAGTTTGACCCTGCTCAGTGCTGAAGCTGATCTTCAAGATGATGGCTTCAATGAAAGATTCCAGTTCGACTCCACTCCTCCAAGGACTGCTACCCTCCGTCGAACTCCATCTCTTGAAGACTCTGAATATTCCTCTTCTGCGGAAATAGTTAATGCCAGGGTGATCGATGATGAAGATGACGCTACTTCACCACTTCCAACTACTACTGCACGCATCGACACTGCACCAAGCTCGTCTGCACTGCCAACCAACGACGACAACCCTGCTGCTTCACCTACTCATGATGACGAGTAGATGCTCTATGTCTTCAAACCTCTTTGGTCATTACTGATAAAAGGGGGAGAAGCGTATGAGTTGATAGTCTTCAAGCGGGTTCATATGGGCGGTTGCATTATATTTTGCTGCGTGCTTACAACTCTTGCATTTTGAAACATTTGGTTCTTTGAGTTGTAACACCTAAACTTGATGGTCGTCTGCTACTTCTGCTACTTATTTGCTTTGGGATGATAAATTCCGCATGTGCGATGATAACTTCCGCACTTAGATCATTCTGCAGACGTCCATTTTTCATTATGCATGTCATTCTTATTACTATATCACTTCATGCATGATGAATTATCTTCATAAGTAGAAGTGGATCTCCACAAGTACAACCTGCCATGTGCATTTGCATTCCAAAAGCAAATTACTTATATGCACATCTTAATGGGGAGCCCTTGCAACTTATGAAGACAAATTCCTATCCTTACAATTTCACATACTTTATCCCCGTTGAAAACTTCAACTAGTTTGTCATCAATCACCAAAAAGGGGGAGATTGTAAGTGCATCTAGTGCCACCCCTAGTTGGTTTTGGAGTATTGACGACAAAGTTGGTTGAGGGACTAATGCGTTTGTGAGAATTGTAGGATAACGCAGGTAGTGTCCCTCATTGATTCGGTTTACCTACCGGAGATGACCCCTAAAAATGTATGAAGACATTGAAGACAATGGTGATATGAGAAGATATTCATATTGAAGACTATGACATGAGAAGACATTGCGTGAAGACTTTGGAGCGCAAAGACTGTGTGCTTTTGCTGTTTCCTTTTCTTCTTTGTTGAGTCATAGGAACCACCGTACTGTTAAGTGGGGTCCAAGTGAACTAAGTCAGAGTGACTGAAGTGATGCTCAACCCAAATCCTATGTCTTAGAGTGAAGACAATGAGAGCAAATCTTATCCAGAGTTGGATGAGTCAGCTTTGCTTGTAGCCCAAGTAAAGTTGCCGCATGTGTTTGAAATCTGACCGTTGGAACACGCGTCAGTTCCTTAGTGACCCAGGGTCATTTTGGACAAATCAGGTCGGGTTGCCTAGTGGCTATAAATAGCCCACCCCCTACACCATAAATTGGTGGCTGCTCAGAGCTTGTACACGGCTTTTGTCGTTTGAGAGCAACCCACCTCGAAGCATTTGAGAGAGAGAAATCCTTGCAAGGACAAAGCCCAAACACCCAAAGCCAAAGAGTGTTAGGCATCACTGAAGTCTTTCTGTCTGTGTGACCTGAAGACTTATTACACTTGAGGACTGTGAATCCTCCTGCCGGTTAGGCGTCGCGTTCTGAGCATCCAAGAGTCATTGTGGATTGCCGGTGAACGAAGTCTGTGAAGGTTTGGAAGTCTCCCTTGAAGACTTACCAGAGTGATTGGGTGAGGACTGGGTGTCCTTAGCTCAAGGGGAATAAGGTGAAGACACGGTCTTCTGAGTTAAATCTCAGCCTCCCTAACCAGACGTACAGTTGTCACAGCAACTGGAACTGGTCCAACAAATCATGTGTCTTCAACAAGCAACTGGTTCTATCTCTTCCTACCTTACTTAAGTTTGTCTTCATGAAGTCATTGCCTAGTTCATCTGTTTGACTTCATTGCTAACTACTATTGTTGATTGGCTTCATACTATCTTCCATCTTGATCCTTTCTACCTTACTGCTATTAGTCCTGTACTTTCACATCATTACATACTTGACTATGGCTTGTTTAGGGTAGTTTATCTTCCGCTGCATATCAATTAGGTTGTTTCTGGTGTTTGTCTTCGAAACTTCCAAGTTTCGAAGACGTTCATAAAAATCGCCTATTCACCCCCCCTCTAGTCGATACTAGCACTTTCAAAAAGGCAAAGTAAAAACAAAGCAAGTAAATAAAGTGATAGAGATTGATATGATGAGAATAGACCCGGGGCCATAGGTTTCACTAGAGGCTTCTCTCAAGAGTATAAGTATTCTATGGTGGGTGAACAAATTACTGTTGAGCAATTGACAGAATTGAGCATAATTATGAGTATATCTAGGCAATGATCATGTATATAGGCATCACGTCCAAAACAAGTAGATCAAAACGATTCTGCATCTACTACTATTACTCCACTCATTGACCGCTATTCAACATGCATCTAGAGTATTAAGTAAAAACAGAGTAATGCCTTAAGCAAGATGACATGATGTAGAGGGATAAATTCATGCAATATGATAAAAAACCCATCTTGTTATCCTCGATGGCAACAATACAATACGTGCCTTGCAACCCTTTCTGTCACTGGGTAAGGACACCGCAAGATTGAACCCAAAGCTAAGCACTTCTCCCATTGCAAGAACTACCAATCTAGTTGGCCAAACCAAAAAGGATAATTTGAAGAGACTTGCAAAGATAACTCAATCATACATAAAAGAATTCAGAGAAGATTCAAATATTTTCCATAGATAATACTGGATCATAAACCCACAATTCATCGGTCTCAACAAACACACCGCAAAAAGAAGATTACATCGAATAGATCTCCATGAGAGAGGGGGAGATCATTGTATTGAGATTCGAAAAGAGAGAAGAAGCCATCTAGCTACTAGCTATGGACCCGAAGGTCTGAAGTAAACTACTCACACTTCATCGGAGGGGCAATGGTGATGATGTAGAAACTCTCCATGGTGGATGCCCCCTCTGGCAGAGCTTTGGAACAGGCCCCAAGATGGGATCTCGTGGATACAGAAGGTTGCGGCGGTGGAATTAGGTTTTTGGCTCCTGTTCTGATCGTTCGGGGATACGTAGGTATATATAGGAGGAAGGAGTACGTTGGTGGAGCGTTAGGGGGCCCACGAGGTAGGGGGTGCGCCCAGGGGGTGGGGGCGCCCTCCACCCTCGTGACCGCCTCTGGCACTGCTTGGAGTAGGGTCCAAGTCTCCTGGATCACGTTCGGTTGGAAAATCACGTTCCCGAAGGATTCATATCATTTGGACTCCGTTTGATATTCCGTTTCTTCGAAACACTAAAATAGGCAAAAAAACAGCAATTCTGAGCTGGGCCTCCGGTTAATAGGTTAGTCCCAAAAGTAATATAAAAGTGGAAAATAAAGCCCAATATAGTCCAAAACAGTAGATAAAGTAGCATGGAGCAATCAAAAATTATAGATACGTTGGAGACATATCACTGCTACGGGCTCAGCAAGAACCGTTCTTACCTACGCATCTCGTCAAGTTAGTGTTGTTTTAACCTTCTCAAGGACTGGGCGTAGCCACACTCGGTTCAATTAAAGTTGGAGAATCTGACACCCGCCAGCCACCTATGTGCAAACCACGTCGGTAGAACCAGTCTCGCGTACGCGTACGCGTAATGTCGGTCCGGGCCGCTTCATCCAACAATACCTCCGAACCAAAGTATGACATGCTGGTAAGTAGTATGACTTATATAGCCCACAACTCACTAGTGTTCTACTCGTGCATATAACATCTACGCATAAAACCAGGCTCGGATGCCACTGTTGGGGAACGTAGTAATTTCAAAAAAAAATCCTACGCACACGCAATATCATGGTGATGCATAGCAATGAGAGGGGAGAGTGTTGTCCATGTACCCTCGTAGACCGAAAGCGGAAGCGTTAGCACAACGCAGTTGATGTAGTCGTACGTCTTCACGATCCGACCGATCAAGTACCGAGCGTACGACACCTCCGAGTTCAGCACACGTTCAGCTCGATGACGTCCCATGAACTCCGATGCATCAAAGCTTTGCAGGAGAGTTCCATCATCACGACGGCGTGATGACGGTGTCGATGATGCTACCGACGCAGGGCTTCACCTAAGCACCGCTATGATATTACCGAGGTGGAATATGGTGGAGGGGGGCACCGCACACGTCTAAGAGATCAAGAGATCAATTGTTGTCTCTATAGGTGCCCCCCTGCCCCCATATATAAAGGATCAAGGGGGAGGGGCCGGCTAGCCAGGAGGGGGTGCGCCAGGGAGGAGTCCTACTCCCACCAGGAGTAGGACTCCCTCTTTTCCTAGTTGGAGTAGGAGGGGGAAGGAAGGGAGAGAGGAGAGGAAGGAAAGGGGGGGCACCCCCTCCTTGTCCTATTCGGACTAGAGGGGGAGGGGGCGTGCGGCCTGCCCTGGCCGCCCCTCCTCTTCTCCACTTACGGCCCATGAGGCCCATTAAACCCCCGGGGGGGTTCCGGTAACCCCCCGGTACTCCAGTATATGTTCGAAACTCCCCGAAACACTTCCGATGTTCGAACATAGTCATCCAATATATCGATCTTTACGTCTCGACCATTTCGAGACTCCTCTTCATGTCTGTGATCATATCCGGGACTCCAAACTACCTTTGGTACATCAAAACACAAAAACTCATAATACCGATCATCACCGAACTTTAAGCGTGCGGACCCTACGGGTTCGAGAACTATGTAGACATGACCGAGACACGTCTCCGGTCAATAACCAATAGCGGAACCTGGATGCTCATATTGGCTCCTACATATTCTACGAAGATCTTTATCGGTCAAACCGCATAACAACATACGTTATTCCTTTTGTCATCAGTATGTTACTTGCCCGAGATTCGATCGTCGGTATCTCAATACCTAGTTCAATCTCGGTACCGGCAAGTCTTTTTACTCGTTACGTAATGCATCATCCCGCAACTAACTTATTAGCTACATTGCTTGCAAGGCTTATAGTGATGTGCATTACCGAGAGGGCCCAGAGATACCTCTCCGACAATCAAAGTGACAAATCCTAATCTCGAAATACGCCAACTCAACATGTACCTTCAGAGACACCTGTAGAGCTCCTTTATAATCACCCAGTTACGTTGTGACGTTTGGTAGCACACAAAGTGTTCCTCCGGTAAATGGGAGTTGCATAATCTCATAGTCACAGGAACATGTATAAGTCATGAAGAAAGCAATAGCAACATACTAAATGATCAAGTGCTAAGCTAACGGAATGGGTCAAGTAAATCACACCGTTCTCCTAATGATGTGATCTCGTTAATCAAATGATAACTCATGTCTATGGCTAGGAAACACAACCATCTTTGATCAATGAGCTAGTCAGGTAGAGGCATACTAGTGACACTTTGTTTGTCTATGTCACACATCTATTATGTTTCCGGTTAATACAATTCTAGCATGAATAATAAACATTTATCATGATATAAGGAAATAAATAATAACTTTATTATTGCCTCTAGGGCATATTTCCTTCACCATGTTCATGACTCGTCACCACAGCAGCATGTTTCTCATTCGCTTAGCCATTATTGCCCAGGCCGAGAAAATCTTGCTTGTAGCGTCGATGACAGCGAGAGGCGATGTGACGCTCAAGGCCACACAGTTGACAGGCCTGCTAAGCACCGCAGCTGGGACAACAAGCCACCGGCCTGGTACCGCCAGTGATGGACGGTGCGGCGCCCCGCGGAGCCTGCGGGGATGAGGGTGCCGGCTTCCTACTGAGCGGTGACGGCTTCTGTGGCTTACCGCGGGTCGCGGCGTTGGCGGAGACGTAACTCGGAGAGGCTCGACGCGCTTTGATGTGCTGTTCACGACAAAGAAGACGCGCATAGAGCTCTTGCGGCAGAAGTAGCGCCTCACGACCATGAATGTTCTCAATGAGATTGCCATAGTCGTCATCAAGGCCGTTGAACACGTGGGTGCTAAAATCCTCATCTCCAAGCGGCTGACCAATCGAGGCCAAGGTGTCAGCAAGGCCAGACATCTTGGTGAAGTACTCAGTGATGGTGAGACCGCCGAGCTTAGTCTTCCCCAACTCGGTGCGGATAGAATGAGCACGAGCCTGAGATTGGGAGGCGAAGTTGCTGTGAAGCACTGACCAAGGATCTCGCGACGTCGCGGTGAAGATGACCAGTGACGACACGCTCGGAGAAAGCGATGACTGAATAGCGGAGAGGATCGCCTAGTCCTGGGCCACCCACACGTGATGCACTGGATGGTACGGCGGCGGACACGGGATGGAGCCATCAACGTATCCCTCCAAGTAACGGCTGCGAAGGAGAGGCAGCACCTGGGCCAGCCACGACAAATAATTATCCGGTGTAAGCTTCACCGGAAGGAGGTGCGAGAAGTAGAACGGTGACGGCGCCACCGCATGGTCTGCATGAGCCGACGCCGATGGTGCATAGCAACCAAGCAGAGGATCCGTGTCTGCATGAGGGGCGATCACCAGAGACGCACCCGCGTATGGCGATGAAGGGTAGGCGCCAGGAACCACATAGCCATCACCCGGGCCAGTCGAGGCTCCGGAAGGCACAAGAGGTGCAGCCCCGTAGGGCAGCGAGGACAGCGGCGGCACCATGTAGGGCTGGGGGTGAGGGAGTCCTGGATTAGGGGGTCCTCGGACAGCCGGACTATATACTTTGGCCGGACTGTTGGACTATGAAGATATAAGATTAAAGACTTCGTCCCGTGTCCGGGTGGGACTCTCATTTGCATGGAAGGCAAGCTTGGCAATTCGGATATGTAGATCTCCTTCTCTGTAACCGACTCTGTGTAACCCTAGCCCCCTCCGGTGTCTATATAAACCGGAGGGTTTAGTCTGTAGGACAATAACAATCATAATCATAGGCTAGCTTCAAGGGTTTAGCCTCTACGATCTCGTGGTAGATCAACTCTTGTAATACTCATATCATCAAGATCAATCAAGTAGGAAGTAGGGTATTACCTCCATCGAGGGGGCCCGAACCTGGGTAAACATTGTGTCCCCCGCCTCTTGTTACCATTAGCCTTAGACGCACAGTTTGGGACCCCCTACCCGAGATCCGCCGGTTTTGACACCGACATTGGTGCTTTCATTGAGAGTTCCCCTATGCCGTCACGATAAGGCTTGATGACTCCTTCAATCATCTACAACGATGCGACCCAGGGTGAGGTTTTCCTTCCTGGACAGATCTTCGTATTCGGCAGCTTCGTAGTGTGGGCCAACTTGCTTCGCCATCTGGAGCAGATCGATAGCTACGCCCCTGGCCATCAGGCCAGGTTTGGAAGCTTGAACTACAATGCCGACATCCGCGGTGACTTGATCTTCGACGGATTCGAGCCTATGACAAGCGTGCCGCATAGTCACGATGAGCATGACTTAGATCCGCCATCAGACGGTGTTTAGGAGAACGCACCTACAGCTACCCCCGCCTTAGATCCGGAGCAGATTGCGCCATCCGAGGACGGGTGGATAGACCCTGCCACAGAGGCCGCACACTCATCGGCGATTGAGCCGAACACAGACCTCGCCTTCAATGAGGCCTATGTCATCGGACCCTCAGACTCGTCTCCGACCATAGGCTCCAAATCACATGCATCCTTGCCTATCGAATCTGATTGGGCACCGATCATGGAGTTTACCTCCGCTGATATCTTTCAGCACTCACCCTTGGGCGACGTGCTAAATTCACTAAAATCTCTCTCCCTGTCAGGAGACTCTTGGCCGAACTATGTCCGGCTGGAGTGGGAAGCAGACGACGAAGAAATTCATTCCCCACCCACCACCCACTTAATAGCCACTGTCGATGACATAACTGACATGCTTGACTTCGACTTCGAAGACATCGACGATATGGACGACGATGCATGAGAAGAACAGGATCCACCGCCCACAGGGCGCTGGACAGCCACCTCATCTGATGATATATATATGGTGGACACGCCCAAAGAAAGCGATGGCAATGAGGCAACGGGGGATAATCCCCTTGAGAAGCAATCTAAGCACCGGTGTCATCGGCGCCGCTCTAAGCCCCACCAAAGCAAAAATAGTGATATCGGCACAAGAGACGATAACAATCAGGATGGTGCCGAAGACGAAAACAATCCCGCCCAGCCAGGCTTCATGCAGGCCGAGCGGGAGGATGGGCAAACTAGCCCTAAGGAACAGGCAACATATGGAGAATCAGAGGATGACAATTACATGCCCCTCTCCGAAGACGAAGTGAGCCTTGGCGACGAAGAATTCATCGTGCCTGAGGATCCCGTCGAGCAGGAGCACTTCAAGCATCAGCTTATAAACACTGCAAAAAGCCTGAGAAAAAAGCAGTAGCAGCTTCAAGCTGATCAAGATCTGCTAACCGATAGATGGACTGAGGTCCTTGCAGTCGAGGAATATGGACTCGAGGGCCCAACCAAAAGTTACACAAAGCGCAGGTTGCAACCTCAACTCGAGGAGGAGGCGTTAACGCCTACAATACCAGAGCATGATGCGGCTGACCGGCCACCTCGTGGCCGAGACAAAGCGGCGTATCAGCCAGAAGTCCAGCCCACACCCCGCCGCCAAACAAGCAAAAGCACTAAGGCCCGGGGCTACACGCAGGACCTGCGAGATGATAACCCACAAGTATAGGGGATCGCAACAGGTTTCGAGGGTAAAGTATTCAACCCAAATTTATTGATTCGACACAAGGGGAGCCAAAGAATATTCTTAGGTATTAGCAGCTGAGTTGTCAATTCAATCACACCTAGAAACTTAGTATCTGCAGCAAAGTGTTTAGTAGCAAAGTAATATGATAGTGGTGGTAGCGGTAACAAAAGTAAAGACAGCAAAAGTAATGTTTTTGGTATTTTGTAGTGATTGTAACAGTAGCAACGGAAAAGTAAATAAGCGAGAACCAGTATATGGAAAACTCGTAGGCACCGGATTAGCGATGGATAATTATGTCGGATGCGGTTCGTCATGTAACAGTTATAACATAGGGTGACACAGAACTAGCTCCAGTTCATCAATGTAATGTAGGCATGTATTCCGTATATAGTCATACATGCTTATGGAAAAGAACTTGCATGCCATCTTTTGTCCTACCCTCCCGTGCCAGCGGGGTCCTATTGGAAACTAAGGGATATTAAGGCCTCCTTTTAATAGAGAACCGGAACAAAGCATTAGCACATAGTGAATACATGAACTCCTCAAACTATGGTCATCACCGGGAGTGGTCCCGATTATTGTCACTTCAGGGTTGCCGGATCATAACACATAGTAGGTGACTATAGACTTGCAAGATAGGATCTATAACACACATATATTCATGAAAACATAATAGGTTCATATCTGAAATCATGGCACTCGGGCCCTAGTGACAAGCATTAAGCATAGCAAAGTCATAGCAACATCAATCTCAGAACATAATGGATACTAGGGATCAAACCCTAACAAAACTAACTCGATTACATGATAAATCTCATCCAACCCATCACCATCCAGCAAGCCTACGATGCAATTACTCACGCAAGGTGGTGAGAATCATGAAATTGGTGATGGAGGATGGTTGATGATGACGACGGCGATGAATTCCCCTCTCCGGAGCCCCGAACGGACTCCAGATCAGCCCTCCCGAGAGAGATTAGGGCTTGGCGGCGGCTCCGTATCGTAAAACGCGATGATTTCTTCTCTCTGATTTTTTCTCCCCGAAAACCAGTACATGGAGTTGGAGTTGGCACCGGAGGGCCACCAGGGGGCCCACGAGGTAGGGGGCGCGCCCGAGGGGGGGCGCCCCCACCCTCGTGAGCAGGGTGTGGGCCCCCTGGTCTTCATCTTTTGCGAGGATTTTTATTTATTTTTTCTAAGGTGTTCCGTTGAGTTTCAGGACATTCCGAGAATTTTTATTTTCTGCCCAAAAAACAACACCATGGCAGTTCTGCTGAAAACAACGTCAGTCCGGGTTAGTTCCATTCAAATCATACAAGTTAGAGTCCAAAACAAGGGCAGAAGTGTTTGAAAAAATAGATACGACGGAGACGTATCAACTCCCCCAAGCTTAAACCATTGCTTGTCCTCAAGCAATTTAGTTGACAAATTGAAAGAGAAAAAGAAAAACTTTTACAAACTCTGTTTGCTCTTGTTGTTGTAAACATGAAAAGCGAGCATTCAAGTTTCAGCAATTATTATGAACTAACCATACTCACAATAACACATAGGTCTCACAATTACTCATATCAATAGCATAATCAGCTAGCGAGCCATAATAATAAAACTCGGATGACAACACTTTCTCAAAATAATCATAACATGATATAACAAAATGGTATCTCGCTAGCCCTTTCTGAGACCGCAAAACATAAATGCAGAGCACCTTTAAAGATCAAGGACTGACTAAACATTTTAATTCATGGTAAAAGAGATCCAGTCAAGTCATACCCAATATAAACCAATAATAATGAATGCAAACGACAATGTGCTCTCCAGCGGATACTTTTTAATAAGAAGGGTGATGACTCAACATAAAAGTAAATAGATAGGCCCTTCGCAGAGGGAAGCAGGGATTTGTAGAGGTGCCAGAGCTCGATTTTGAAATAGAGATAAATTATATTTTGAGCGGCATACTTTCATTGTCAACATAACAACTAAAATACGACGATATCTTCCATGCTAAACAGATTATAGGCAGTTCCCAAACAGAATGGTAAAGTTTATACTCCCCTTCCTCCACAAGCATCAATCCATGGCTTGCTCGAAACAACGAGTGCCTCCAACATTCAACGGGTCCCAAGGGGAGTTTTGTTTGCAGTTATTTTGATTTAGTTTGCATAAAGCATGGGACTGGGCATCCCGGATAGCAGCCATTTTCTCGTGAATGAGGAGCGGAGTCCACTCCTCTTGAGAATAACCCGCCTAACACGGAAGATAAGGGCAGCTCTAGTTGACATATGAGCTATTCGAGCATGCAAAACAGAATGTTTATTTGAAGGTTTAGAGTTTCGCACATACAAATTTACTTGGAACGGCAGGTAAATACCGCATATAGGTAGGTATAGTGGACTCATATGGAATAACTTTGGGGTTTAAGGAGTTTGGATGCACAAGCAGTATTCCTGCTTAGTACAGGTGAAGGCTAGCAAAAGACTGGGAAGTGACCAACTGAGAGAGCGACAACAGTCGTAAACATGCATTAAAATTAATTCACACCGAGTACAAGCATGAGTAGGATATAATCCACCATGAACATAAATATCATGAAGGCTATATTGATTGGATTCAACTACATGCGTGAACATGTGCCAAGTCGAGTCACTCAATACATTTAAAGGAGGATACCACCCCATCATACCACATCATAATCATTCTAATAGCATGTTGGCACGCAAGGTAAACCATTATAACTCATAGCTAATCAAGCATGGCACAAGCAACTATAATCTCTAAATGTCATTGCAAATATGTTTATTTCACAATAGCCGAATCAGGAACGATGAATCATCATATTTACAAAAACAAGAGAGGTCGAGTTCATACCAGCTTTTCTCATCCCAATAAGTCCATCATATATCATCATTATTGCCTTTCACTTGCACAACCGAACAGTGTGTATAATAATAAGAGTGCACGTGCACGGGACTAATCTGGAATCTGCAAGCATTCAACTCAAGAGAAGACAAGTAATATGGGCTCTAAGTTTAAATAATCAATCATGCATATAAGAGCCACTAAGAATTTTCAATATAGTCTTCTCGACCCCCAAAAGAAAGAAAAGAAAATAAAAACTATTACACGGGAAAGCTCCCAACAAGTAAAAGAAGAACGTGAAATATTTTTGGGTTTTCTTTTTAATTCTACTACAAGCATGAAAAGTAGACTAACTAATTTTTTTGGGTTTTTCTTAAAGTTTAACAAACACACAAGAAGAAAGCAGGAAAAAGAAATTTAAACTAGCATGGATAATATAATGGAAGAGTATGAGCACCGACATCTAGCAATGAGTGTGTGTAAACATGAATGTAATGTCGGTGGGAAATACATACTCCCCCAAGCTTAGGCTTTTGGCCTAAGTTGGTCTATTGCCAGGGATGGCCTGGCGGATATCCGTAGGTGAAGCTGGGGTCGTACCGTGACGCAGCGGCTATCGCCGCCTGAGCTGTAGTGTGGAGTCGAGCAGCCTCCACTCTCCTTTCGTACTCATCTGCCTCCTCTCTGGTAATAATATATCTTCTTTTTGCCTGTGAATCAAAGAAAGCAGGAGCAGGAAGAGCAATATGGACTACACGACGTCTGTCAAAGATTAGTCGATACTGGAGAGGTGGTTCAGTCCTCTCAACAAACTGATGGGAAACCGTAGAATCAAAATCTAAATAAGAAGGGGGTAATTCCATATCACCCTCACGAATGTCTATCTCAAGAAAATTAGCTAAGCGGGTTGCATAAATTCCTCCAAAGAAATCTCCGCTATGTCTATTCTGATGCAACCTGCGAGCTACAATGGCTCCCAAATGATAAGATTGGTCTCCTAACACAGCACTCCTAAGAATACTGAGATCAGGGACACACATGTGACATGCTTCATCCTTAGCGTTTATACATCTACCTATGAAGAGAGCAAAATAATGTATAGCAGGAAAGTGAATGCTCCCTATAGTCGCTTGCGTTATATCTCTAGATTCCCCTACAGTTATTCTAGCAAGAAAGTCTCTATATTCGGATTTAGGGGGATCCCTGACATTACCCCAAGATGGAAGTTTGCAAGCAGAAGTAAAGTCCTCTAAGTCCATGGTATAAGATTTGTCATAAAGATCAAACATGACTGAAGGAGAATTACGAGAAGATGAAAATTCAAACCTCCTCACAAATGAACGTGTGAGATCATAATACTGGGGGCATTTGTCAGCTTCAAAGTCCTCAAGACTGGCGTTACTCAAATATGTGCTAAATTCTTCTTTGATTCCCACTTGATTCATAAAATTTTCCGATGGCCATTCACAAGGCCTCACAGGAGCGTCTCTTGGTGGTTCCTCGTCAGCGTCACGTATTGCAAGCCTGGGACCTTGCTTCCTTGAAGGACCACCTTGGAACATCCTCCTAAGCATATTGTTTCCTCTGAAAAATTTCTGAAATTTTTAGTAACTTCAAATGAAAGTGAACCAACTTCAATAAAATTGATAGTAACAACTCCCACAAGTGCCTATGCAGCATTGAAACTACTTGGAACCATATAAATTTGACATGCAAACTCAAGAACATGGTCACCTATGCAGCACAAATTTGCAATCAATAAAGCACTAGAACAAAAACTAATTTGACCAATGGAGGAGTCACCTACCAAGGAACAATCTCCCCAAGAAGTTTTGCGAGAGGTGCTTTGAGCAAGGAGATCGAAAATCACAGCAACGGGGGCTGGAACTCGTGCTTGAGTTGGTTTTTCATGTTTGTGTGAGGCAGAGGAAGAAGATGGGTGCAGGAATAAGTGGAGGAGGGCCACCGTGGGCCCACGAGGCAGGGGGCGCTCCCTCCACCCTCGTGGCCAGGTGGCAGCTCCCCCCGTGGTAACTTTTGCATAGTAAATCCTCAAATATTCCCGAAAAAATCATATTAAATTGGCATGGCATTCTAAGCACTTTTATTTTCGAGATATTTTTTTATTGCACGGATAAGTCAGGAAACGGACAGAAAAATATTATTTTACTTTATTTCTACTAAATAACAGAAAATGTAAAGAGGGTACAGAAGGTTGTGCTTCTAGTTTCATCCATCTCGTGACAATCAAAATGAACCCACTAACAAGGTTGGTCAAGTCTTGTTAACGAACTCATTCCGAATAATCACAGAACCGGAGAAATTTCGAATGACACTAAGTTACCTCAACAGGGATATGAAAATCCCCAACAATAAGAATATCATACTTTTTCTTGACAGTAGGGAGAGGAAATTCAAAACCTCCAAATATAATCGATGGAATTTTTCCAACAGAGTTGATACTATAAACTTGAGGTTGTTTTCTCAGAAAATGTACCGTGTGCACATTGCCATTAACATGAAAAGTGACATTGCCTTTGGTGCAATCAATAACAGCCCCTGCAGTATTAAGGAAAGGTCTTCCAAGAATAATAGACATACTATCATCCACGGGAATATCAAGAATAACAAAGTCCGTTAAAATAGTAACGTTTGCAACCACAATAGGCACATCCTCACAAATACCGACAGGTATAGCAGTTGATTTATCAGCCATTTGCAAAGATATTTCAGTAGGTGTCAACTTATTCAAGTCAAGTCTATGATATAAAGAGAGAGGCATAACACTAACACCGGCTCCAAGATCACATAAAGCAGTTTTAACATAACTTCTTTTAATGGAGCATGGTATAGTAGGCACTCCGGGATCTCCAAGTTTCTTTGGTATTCCACCCTTAAAAGTATAATTAGCAAGCATGGTGGAAATTTCATCTTCAGATATCTTTCTTTTATTAGTAATAATATCCTTCATATACTTAGCATAAGGATTTGTTTTGAGCACATCAGTTAATCGCATACGCAAAAAGATGGGTCTAATCATTTCAGCAAAGCGCTCAAAATCCTCATCATCCTTTTTCTTGGATGGTTTAGGAGGAAAAGGCATGGGTTTCTAAACCCATGGTTCCCTTTCTTTACCATGTTTCCTAGCAACGAAGTCTCTTTTATCATAACGTTGATTCTTTGATTGTGGGTTATCAAGATCAACAGCAGGTTCAACTTCTACATCATTATCATTACTAGGTTGAGCATCAACATGAACATTATCACTAGGTTCATGTTCATCACCTGATTGTGTTTCAGCATCAGAAATAGAGATATCATTTGGATTCTCAGGTGGTTCAGCGATAGGTTCACTAGAAGTTTGCAAAGTCCTATCATTTTTCTTTTTCTTCCTTTTAGAAGAACTAGGTACATCAGTATTATTTCTCTGAGAATCTTGCTCGATTCTCTTAGGGTGGCCTTCAGGATACAAAGGTTCCTGAGTCATTCTACCAGTTCTAGTAGCCACTCTAACAGCATAATCATTTTCCTTACTATTCATTTCATCAAGCACTTCTTTCTGAGCTTTAAGTACTTGTTCTACTTGAGTGGTAACCATAGAAGCATGTTTGCTAACAAGTTTAAGTTCACCTCTAATATCAGCCATATAGTCACCCAAGCGTTTAATCATAAAGGTATTCTGTTTTAATTGTCTACCAAAATAAGCATTAAAATCATCTTGCTTAAACATAAAGTCATCAAACTCATCCAAGCACTGACTAGCAATTTTAGTAGGAGGGACTTCAGCTTTATCATATCTATAGAGAGAATTTACCTTTACTACCTGTGTCGGGATATCGGGAGGTTCTTCATTAAATAAGTAATTGAGATTATATACTTCTTCAGCAGGTGGTAAATTAAGACCATGTATCTCTTCAATAGGAGGTAAATTCTTAACATCTTCAGCTTTAATACCTTTTTCTTTCATAGATTTCTTTGCCTCTTGCATATCTTCGGGACTGAGAAATAGAACACCTCTCTTCTTCGGAGTTGGTTTGGGAATAGGTTCAGTAATGGGCTCCGGAACTGGCTCAGGAGGTAGCTCGGGAGGTGCCCAATTATTTTCATTTGCCAACATATTATTCAATAGAATTTCAGCGTCATCCGGTGTTCTTTCCCTGAAAAGAGAACCAGCACAACTATCCAGGTAATCTCTGGAAGCATTAGTTAGTCCATTATAAAAGATATCAAATATTTCAGGTTTCTCAAGAGGATGATCAGGCAAAGCATTAAGTAACTTGAGAAGCCTCCCCCAAGCTTGTGGGAGACTCTCTTCTTCAATTTGCACAAAATTGTATATTTCCCTCAAAGCAGCTTGTTTCTTATGAGCAGGGAAATATTTAGCAAAGAAGTAATAAATCATATCCTGGGGACTTTGCACACAACTAGGATCAAGAGAATTATACCATATCTTAGCATCACCCTTTAATGAGAACGGAAATATCTTAAGTAAATAGAGGTAGCGCGATCTCTCATTATTAGTAAACAGGGCAGCTATATCATTTAACTTAGTAAGATGTGCCACAACAGTTTCAGATTCATAGCCATAAAAAGGATCAGATTCAACCAAAGTAACTATATCCGGATCAACAGAAAAATTGTAATAATCCTGATCAGGCACACAGATAGGTGAAGTAGCAAAAGCAGGGTCGGGTCTCATTCTATCTCTAAAAGATTCTTTACTCCATTTAAATAGCAACCTCTTAAGTTCACGTTTATCATGGCAAGCAAGAATAGCTGCAGAAGGTTCAGCATCAAAAAGATAACCCTCAGGAATAGCAGGCATAGGTTCATCATCACTAACATCATCGTGTTTAGGTTCAATAATTTCTCTTTCTCTAGACCTAGCAATTTGCTCATCAAGAAATTCACCAAGTGGCACAGTAGTATCAAGCATAGAAGTAGTTTCATCATAAGTATCATGCATAGCAGAAGTGGCATCATCAATAACATGCAACATATCAGAATCAATAGCAGTAGCAGGTTTAGGTGTCGCAAACTTACTCATAACAGAAGGAGAATCTAGTGCAAGGCTAGATGGCAATCCCTTACCTCCCCTCAAAGTTGAGGGCAAAATAGTAGTTCGATCATCTTTCAAGTTCTTCATAGTTTCCAGCAGATATAAATCCCAAGTGACTCAAAGAATAGAGCTATGCTCCTCGGCAACGGTGCCAAAAAAAGGTCTTGATAACCCACAAGTATAGGGGATCGCAACAGTTTTCGGGGGTAAAGTATTCAACCCAAATTTATTGATTCGACACAAGGGGAGCCAAAGAATATTCTCAAGTATTAGCAGCTGAGTTGTCAATTCAACCACACCTGGAAACTTAGTATCTGCAGCAAAGTGTTTAGTAGCAAAGTAATATGATAGTGGTGGTAGCGATAACAAAAGTAAAGACAGCAAAAGTAATTTTTTTGGTATTTTGTAGTGATTGTAACAGTAGCAACGGAAAAGTAAATAAGCGAGAACCAGTATATGAAAAACTCGTAGGCATCGGATTAGTGATGGATAATTATGCCGGATGCGGTTCATCATGTAACAGTTATAACATAGGGTGATACAGAACTAGCTCCAGTTCATCAATGTAATGTAGGCATGTATTCCGTATATAGTCATACGTGCTTATGGAAAAGAACTTGCATGAAATCTTTTGTCCTACCCTCCCGTGGCAGTGGGGTCCTATTGGAAACTAAGGGATATTAAGGCCTCCTTTTAATAGAGAACCGGAACAAAGCATTAGCACATAGTGAATACATGAACTCCTCAAACTATGGTCATCACCGGGAGTGGTCCCGATTATTGTCACTTCGGGGTTGACGGATCATAACACATAGTAGGTGACTATAGACTTGCAAGATAGGATCTAGAACACACATATATTCATGAAAACATAATAGGTTCATATCTGAAATCATGGCACTCGGGCCCTAGTGACAAGCATTAAGCATAGCAAAGTCATAGCAACATCAATCTCATAACATAATGGATACTAGGGATCAAACCCTAACAAAACTAACTCGATTACATGATAAATCTCATCCAACCCATCACCGTCCAGCAAGCCTATGATGCAATTACTCACGCACGACGGTGAGAATCATGAAATTGGTGATGGAGGATGGTTGATGATGACGACGGCGACGAATCCCCCTCTCCGGAGCCCCGAACGGACTCCAGATCAGCCCTCCCGAGAGAGATTAGGGCTTGGCGGCGGCTCTGTGTCATAAAACGCGATGATTTCTTCTCTCTGATTTTTTTCTCCCCGAAAGCCAATATATGGAGTTGGAGTTGGCGTCGGAGGGCCACCAGGGGGCCCATGAGGTAGGGGGGCGCGCCCAGAGGGGCGCGCCCCCCACCCTCGTGAGCAGGGTGTGGGCCCCCTGGTCATCATCTTTTGCAAGGATTTTTCTTTATTTTTTCTAAGGTGTTCCGTGGAGTTTTAGGACATTTCGAGAATTTTTATTTTCTGCACAAAAAACAACACCATCGCAGTTCTGCTGAAAACAACGTCAGTCCGGGTTAGTTCCATTCAAATCATGCAAGTTAGAGTCCAAAACAAGGGCAAAAGTGTTTGGAAAAGTAGATACGACGGAGACGTATCACGAGACGTACTGGAAAACAAAGTAGGACAATCAAGATCGATCTACGGATCACGGGGGCACGCCCCAATGCATGACGATGACCATCACGCTAGATATACTAAAATCAAATCCGACCGGGCCGAATACAACAGACCAGACTCATTTAAACTGCGTCGAGATGTAGCCAGACATAAAGGCGCCGCACACCCCCTATGCTTCACTGATGAAGTAATGGATCATGAATTCCCAAAAGGGTTTAAACCCGTGAACATTGAATCATATGATGGACAATAGACCCCGCGGTATGGATTGAAGATTTCCTTCTCCACATTCACATGGCCCGCGGTGATGATCTACATGCCATCAAGTACCTCCCGCTAAAACTCAAAGGACTGGCTCGGTATTGGCTGAACAGCCTGCCGGCAAACTCTATTGGCAGTTGGGAGAACCTGGAAGACGCAATCCTTGACAACTTCCAGGGCACTTATGTGCGACCACCGGATGCTGATGACTTAAGTCACATAACCCAACAGCCCGGAGAGTCAGCCAGGAAATTCTGGACTCGGTTCCTAACCAAAAAGAACCAAATTGTCGACTGTCCGGATGCCGAAGCCCCAACGGCCTTTAAGCATAACATCTGCGACGAATGGCTCGCCCGACACCTCGGCCAAGAGAAGCCGAAGTCCATGGCAGCCCTCACGACACTCATGACCCACTTTTGTGCGGGCGAGGACAGCTGGCTGGCTCGTAGCAACAGCACATCAAGAAATCCTGGCACTTCAGATGCAAGAGATAGCAACGGCAAGCCACGATGCAACAGACATAAACGTCGCAACAATGGCGACAATGCCGAAGACACGGCAGTCAATGCAGGATTCAGTGGCTCTAAGTCCGGTCAGCGGAAAAAGCCATTTAAAATAAACAATCCAGGCCCGTCCAGTCTGGACCGCATACTCGATCGCTCGTGTCAAATTCACGGCACCCCTGATAAACCAGCCAACCACACCAACAGAGAATGCTGGGTGTTCAAACAGGCCGGCAAGTTGAATGACGAAAACAAAGAAAAGGGGCGGCACAGCGATGATGACGAGGAGCCCCGGCTGCCGAACACAGGAGGACAGAAGAAATTTCCTCCCCAAGTGAAAACGGTAAACATGATATACGCCACCTATATTCCCAAGCGGGAACGGAAGCATGCACTAAGGGACGTCTATGCGATGGAGCCAGTCGCCCCAAAGTTCAACCCATGGTCGTCTTGTCTGATCACTTTCGATCGCAGGGACCATCCTACCATTATCTGTCATGGCGGTTCGGCCACATTGGTCCTCGACCCCATCATTAACGGATTCCATCTCACACGAGTCATTATGGATGGTGGCAGCAACCTAAACCTGCTATATTAGGATACAGTGTGTAAAATGGGCATCGACCCCTCAAGGATCAAACCCACAAAAACCACCTTTAAAGGTGTCATACCAGGTTTAGAGGCCTGTTGCACGGGCTCAATCACACTGGAAGTGGTCTTCGGATCCCCGGACAACTTCTGAAGCGAGGAGTTAATCTTCGACATCGTCCCCTTCTGCAGTGGCTATCACGCACTGCTCAGACGAACCGCATTTGCCAGATTCAATGCGGTATCACATTATGCATACCTCAAGCTCAAAATGCCAGGACCTCGCGGGGTTATAACAGTTAATGGAAACACAGAGCGCTTGCTCCGTACGGAGGAGCACACTATGGCCCTCGCAGCAGAAGTACAGAGCAGCCTTCTTAGGCAGACCACCAATTCGGCAATAAAGCCCCGGACACCGTCAAGCGAGTCTGGAGTACCCTGCAACAGGATCGTCCGGCACATCCAGAGCCCTCCTAGCAATTCGGCCTCCGTCCCAGTCCCAGTCAAGCGGTGAAATTTGTGCTGCGCGTACACAACTACGCACTCAAAATACCATGGGAATAGGCGGAGGCACGGCTACGACACGGTCCACAATGCGGCTCAACCACCTTAGGATCCGTACACCTTCACAATTTTTCTTTTCAGGTCCCTATTTTCGGGAGGCTCTTTCAATAGCCCGACTATCGGACCCATCACGGTACGGAAACACCTAGGAGACAAGAAGCTTTGGCATACAAGGGAATCCCCAGGTGGTCTCTAATATCGATCGCTATACCTGTTTTACATTCCCACACGCAGCTCGCTCTTGGTTAAGGACATGTCAAATAGTCCCATTTCGCTTATCGCACCACTTGTACACATACGCCTTGACGTATTATTCAAATAACAATGGAAAATAATGCACAGCGTCAGCTTACTATTACATTTCTTTATCCTTTACCTTTACTGCTCATTTATTACAAATTGTACCCGTACATTTTGGTACGTCCAGCTCCCCAGGGGCTTCAGTGTACCCCATAACACGGCAAGAAAAGTCTGAACACTTTCGACAGTGCGGCACCCCGAACTTATAGCATTATATGCATCAACTCCGAATCATGTCTTGGGTCAATAGTTGGGTTTGCCCGGCTCCCATGTTTTGATGCCTTACGTTCCGCTATATCGGCTAAGATAGCACAGGGAGAACTACTGTAATTGTGTCCCGGTTCTTCCGGACGAGCACCTCAGTAGAGAAAGCCGAAAACTGACTGTCATGATACAGCGAGAGCTGGTCGCTGTTCAAGAGGTCTCAAATCCTTCAAGATATTTTCCGCTTCGGGCGAGGAATCGGCCTTGTCCGATTTAGGCGTGTATAGTGCCCCAAGTTCAGCCTTCCGAATACTAGGGGCTTCGCCAAAATTTAAAATTGTAGACTTCTATGGCTAAGTGAGAGTGATAAAGCTGTATAGTCTGATTGCCTTGTTCACTGCACTAAACACCTCCTTAAAGGACCAAAAATTTGGATAAAGAGTGTTTAGATTTATCCCAAATACCCCAGTACTAGTTACATGGAGGCAGAAGCCGACGACTGGCCAACTCTCAGATTTTATAAATGGCCGCACAGAAGGTAATATTTTAAATCAACAAGCGTTATATAGCGCACATGAACTCATTTTCATATTACAGGATCAAATGAGTACATTCATTCAAATATTACATCCTTAGCACATTCCTCCGCCACAAGGCAGGCGCCTTCATGACACCATCATAATACTTTTCGGGGTGGCGGTGCTCCTTGCCCTTCGGTGGCCCCTCCGTCACCAGCTTCTCGGCGTCCATCTTCGTCCAGTGCACTTTCGCACGGGCGAAGGCCCTGCGTGCACCCTCAATGCAGACTGACCGCTTTATGACTTCGAGCCGCGGACAGGTAGACACAAGCCGCTTCACCAGGCCGAAGTAGCTGCTACGCAAGGGCTCGCTAGGCCACATCCGGACTATGAGGCCCTTCATGGCCAGTTCGGCCGCCTTGTGAAGTTCGACTAATTGCTTCAGCTGGTCGCTCAAGGTCATCGGATGTTCGGCCCCAATATACTGAAGGAAATATGCCCTAGAGGCAATAATAAAGTTATTATTTATTTCCTCATATCATGATAAATGTTTATTATTCATGCTAGAATTGTATTAACCGGAAACATGATACATGTGTGAATACATAGACAAACATAATGTCACTAGTATGCCTCTACTTGACTAGCTCATTAATCAAAGATGGTTATGTTTCCTAGCCATAGACATGTGTTGTCATTTGATTAACGGGATCACATCATTAGGAGAATTATGTGATTGACTTGACCCATTCCGTTAGCTTAGCACTTGATCGTTTAGTATGTTGCTATTGCTTTCTTCATGACTTATACAAAGTTCCTATAACTATGAGATTATGCAACTCCTGTTTACCGGAGGAACACTTTATGTGCTACCAAACATCACAACGTAACTGGGTGATTATAAAGGAGCTCTACAGGTGTCTCCGAAGGTACATGTTGAGTTGGCGTATTTTGAGATTAGGTTTTGTCACTCCGATTGTCAGAGAGGTATCTCTGGGCCCTCTCGGTAATGCACATCACTATAAGCCTTGCAAGCAATGTAGCTAATGAGTTAGTTACGGAATGATGCATTACGTAACGAGTAAAGAGACTTGTCGGTAACGAGATTGAACTAGGTATTGGATACCGATGATCGAATCTCGGGAAAGTAACATACCGATGACAAAGGGAACAACGTATGTTGTTATGCGGTTTGACCAATAAAGATCTTCATAGAATATGTAGGAACCAATATGAGCATCCAGGTTCCGCTATTGGTTATTGACCGAGAATAGTTCTAGGTCATGTCTACATAGTTCTCGAACCCGTAGGGTCCGCATGCTTAACGTTACGATGATAGTTTTATTATGAGTTTATAAGTTTTGATGTACTGAAGGTTGTTCGGAGTCCCGGATGTGATCACATACATGAGGAGGAGTCTCGAAATGGCCGAGACATAAAGATTGATATATTGGAAGCCTATATTTGGATATCGGAATCGTTCCGGGTGAAATCGGGATTTTACCGGAGTACCGGGGGGTTATCGGAACCCCCCGGGGGTTAATGGGCCTACATGGGCCATGAGGGAGAAGAGGAGGGCCGACCAGGGCAGACCGCGTGCCCCCTCCCCCTAGTCCGAATAGGACAAGGAAGGGGGGGGCGGCGCCCCCCTTTCCTCTTTCCCCTCCCCCCTTTCCTTCTCCACCAAGGCAGGAGGGGAGTCCTACTCCCGGTGGGAGTAGGACTCCTCCAGGTGCACCCCTAGGGGCCGGCCGCACCTCCCCCCTCCCTCCTTTATATACGGGGGCAGGGGGCACCTCTATACACACAAGTTGATCTTCGTGATCGTTCCTTAGCCGTCTGCGGTGCACCCCTCCACCATATTCCACCTCGGTAATATCGTTGCGATGCTTAGGCGAAGCCCTGCGTCGGTAGAACATCATCATCATCACCACGCCGTCGTGCTGACGGAACTCATCCCCGACACGCTGCTGGATCAGAGTCCGGGGATCGTCATCGAGCTGAACGTGTGCTGAACTCGGAGGTGCCGTACGTTCTGTGCTTGGATCGGTCGGATCGTGAAGACGTATGACTGCATCAACCGCATTGTCATAACGCTTCCGCTTACGGTCTACGAGGGTACGTGGACAACACTCTCCCCTCTCGTTGCTATGCATCACCATGATCTTGCGTGTGCGTAGGAATTTTTTTGAAATTACTATGTTCCCCAACATATACTGGGACTAGAACAACTTTTCCGCCGAGCTCCCTTCTTCAGCTCGGTAGAACTCCACGGCATCAGATATGCTGCACGGCAGATCTGCGAATGCTCCTGGAGAGCTCCAAATTCGGGTAAGTAAAAGGAAAGTCTCCTTCACATGCTTGCTTTGCATATTGAATGCCTTACCCGCCGCAATCTTCATGGCGGCCTCAATCTCCTGGAGGGCCATTTGGGCTTAGGCCTTGGCGTCTCGTGCGCTCTGGAGGGCCTTCGCAAGCTCGGACTCTTGCGTCTTAGAGTCATGCTCCAAGGAATCGTATTTCTTGACGAAATCCTGGAGCTCTTGCTAGACCTCGTCGACTCGGGCCTCTTGCTTTTCGCGCTCGATGCGCTCCTTGGCTGCTTTGTCTTTGGCCTGGGACAATGCCTTTTTTAGGGCTGCCACTTCGGTCGTGGCCCCTATTAAAGTTCATGACGATTCTGTGAGCTAAACCATACTTATTTACCAATATGACAGACGGGGTATTATGTACCGTTGTTCTCCTCGAGTTGCCTCTTCACGAGGCCGAGCTCTCCTTCGGTCCGCTCCAGGTCCCGCTTCAGTCCGGAGACCTCCGCAGTACGAGCGGCAGCGGCCAGCAGTGAGCCTGCTTATTCACATAGACACATTCTGCCAGACTCCTGTGGATGTTATTTGATCCTCTGTTCGGCCTTTCTTTACGAACACCAAACAGAGCATCATGGGCTACTGTCTATGCTCTGATATTCTCTTATAATTTTACTACTTACCTCTAAGCCTGTTAGGAGGCTGACGCAGGCTTCGGTCAATCCGCTCTTGGCGGACCGGACCTTCTCAATCACCGCACTCATGACGGTGTGGTGCTCTTCGTCAATGGAAGCACCGTGAAGCGCTTCCAGCAGGTTGTTTGATGCCTCTGGATGGATAGAGGTCATCGGCACAGGCGGCTCGCCCTCCTTAGTGAGGGGCTGCCTACCTGAATCCGGACCCACTAGAGGTTCCGGCGCAGTATCCGGCTGGGGGACAGACTTGCTACGGCCCCCGTTATCAGAATCCATGGGGGTCTTCCCCCCATGTGCCCGGCGTTTGGGATTTTGCCTTGGGGCGTCTCCAGAACTGTCTCCCCCTGGTCCGGTATCCTCTAAGACAACACCTCGGTGTCGTCCGCGGGCTGGGGGTGGTGGCTGTCGGGAGTGAATCGCTGTTCATCGCCGACGGACTCAAAGACCCATCCGAGGAGGATACGCCGATGTGGGCTTTGGACGGACTGCGCAATCATATTTGACATGATAAGACGCAATAAAGCTAAACATACCGGAAGCATTATAGTGTCCGGATACTTACGATTTCGCCAGGGGCTTGTCCCTGGGCAACCACTCCTCATCGATGTAGGCGGCTATTGTGGAGTGGTCCGGAGGGCGGGTCTTTCCCTTCTTGGACCCTTTGGCCTCCCCAGACGAGGCGGCCTTCGCCCCCCCCCCTCCCGGTTGGGGGGAGGGCTTTCCTATTCCTCCTCCTCGTTTTCGTTGGAGGAGCGCGCCTCGGTGTCTTCAGACGATGAGTCCGATATAACCTTGCGCAGGAGACCTTTCCTTGTTCCCGTGGCCTTCTTCTTGGCCTTCTTCTCCGGCACCTCATAGGGTGCCGGAAACAGCATCTCCGTTAGGAGAGCCGTTGATGGATCCTCAGGTAGTGGAGCTGGATAGTCGATCCGCTCCACTGTCGCTACCCAGTCCTGTTAAATTGGCGTGGAGGCTTAGATTCCTCCCACGAATATACTGGGGAAAGGAACATCTTGTAACATACAGAGAGCTTACCGGATTGGCGGGGCGCTTTGCGCTGAGTTCGTGATCCTCGGTAATGGGAGTAGGTACCTTGGCGGCCTTGAATAGCACCTTCCAGACGTCTTTATGCGTCGTGTCAAAGAGCTCTTGCAGCGTCTGGTGTTCGTCCGGGTTGAACTCCCACATATTGAATGCCCGTCTTTGACACGAAAGGATCCGGCGGAAGAGCATGACCTGGACCATGTTGACAAGCTTGATTTTCTTGCTTATTATATTATTGACACAATTCTGGAGTCCGGTCAGCTCCGCCAGCGCACCCCAGGCTAAGCCCTTCATTTTCCAGGAGGTGAGCCGCATGGGGATGCCAGATCGAAATTAGGGGGCCGCCGCCCAGTTGGCATCACGCGGCTCGGTGATATAGAACCACCTCGATTGCCACCCCTTCACGGTCTCCACATAGGAGCCTTCGAGCCAAGTGACGTTGGGCATCTTGCCCACCATGGCGCCTCTGCACTCCGCTTGCTGGCCAACCACCACCTTCGGCTTCACGTTAAAGGTATTCAGCCACAGGCCAAAGTGGGGCTTGATGTGGAGGAAGGCCTCGCACGCGACGATAAACGCCGAGATGTTGAGGATGAAATTGGGGGCCAGATCATGAAAGTCCAGCCCGTAGTAGAACATGAGCCCGCGGACAAATGGGTGGAGGGGAAATCCCAGTCCGCAGACGAAGTGGGCAAGGAATACAACCCTCTCGTGGGGTTCCGGAGTAGCAACGATCTGCCCTATGTCCGGGAGCCGGTGCGCGATGTCTGCGGCCAGGTATCCGGCCTCCCGGAGCTTCATGATGTCCTCCTCCGTAACGGAGGAGATCATCCACTTGCCTCCTGCTCCATACATGTTTGGAATGGCTTTACGGAGAAGGTGAGAACTTGGGCGCTGGAGCTCGAGCGTGCGAGAATGGATGGGCAAGGGAAGAAGAAGGCGTGGGTGAAAAAGAGGAATCTTTATCCCTTTATGAAGGCGGTAGAAACTGTGCGCCTCCCCACTTGCCCCGTAAAATCGCTTATTCCCCAAGCGCCACAATTGATGGCGCGGTTGGGTTACCCACACCCGTATTGATGAGAATCCCGTGATAAGGGGACACGATCTCTGCTTCGACAAGACGTGCCAATAAAACCGCCTCGCGATATGTGCGGTAGCTGGTTAAGAAAAACGGTTCGAATAATGACCGGGCCGTGGCGTGATGTCATGCTATGAAAAGTTGTCAGCAGATTAGATTTATGGAATATTGTGCTCTCTACGGTGGTATGTGGAAATTATTTTGCAGAGCCGAACACGATCCTCATATTCAAGATCTTCTATGGAGTATTCGGAGAAGGAACCCGCCTTGCAATGCCGAAGACAATCTGCGCGCCGGACTCATCGTCATTGAAGCCTGGTTCAGGGGTGATACGTCTCCAATGTATCTATAATTTTTGATTGTCCCATGCTATTATATTACCCGTTTTGGATGTTTATGGGCTTTACTTTACACATTTATATCATCTTTGGGACTAACCTACTAACCGGAGGCCCAGCCCGTATTGCTGTTTTTTTGCCTATTCAGTGTTCCGAAGAAAAGGAATATCAAATAGAGTCCAAATGGAATGAAACCTTCGGGAGCGTGATTTTTGGAACGAACGTGATCCAAAGGACTTGGAGTGCAAGTCAAGAAGCAGTTGAGGCGGCCACGAGGGTGGAGGGCGCGCCCACCCCTACTGTGCGCGCCCCCTATCTCGTGGGCCCCTCGGGCGTCCACCGACCTACTTCTTCCTCCTATATATACCCACGTACCTCGAGAACATCAAAGGCGACCACGAAAAACTATTTCCACCACTGTAACCTTCTGTATCCGCGAGATACCATCTTGGAGCCTTGTCGGTGCTCCACCGGAGGGGGAATCGACCATGGAGGGCTTCTACATCAACACCATAGCCCCTCCGATGAGTTGTGAGTAGTTTACCACAGACCTTCGGGTCCATAGTTATTAGCTAGATGGCTTCTTCTCTCTTTTTGGATCTCAATACCATGTTCTCCTCGATCTTCTTGGAGACCTATTCGATGTAACTCTTTTTGCGGTGTGTTTGTCGAGATCCGATGAATTGTGGGTTTATGATGAAGTTTATCTATGAGAAATATTTGAATCTCCTCTAAATTATTTTATGTGTGATTAAGTTATCTTTGCAAGTCTCTTTGAATTATCAGTTTGGTTTGGCCTACTAGATTGATCTTTCTTGCAATGGGAGAAGTGCTTAGCTTTGGGTTCAACCTTGCGGTGTCCTTTCCCAGTGGCAGCAGGGGCCGCAAGGCACGTATTGTATTGTTGCCATCAAGGATAAAAAGATGGGGTTTATATCATATTGCATGAGTTTATCCCTCTACATCATGTCATCTTTCTTAATGCGTTACTCTGTTCTTATGAACTTAATACTCTAGATGCTTGTTGGATAGCGGTCGATGTGTGGAGTAATAGTAGTAGATGCAGGCAGGAGTCGGTCTACTTGTCACGGACGTGATGCCTATATACATGATCATGCCTAGATAATGTCATAATTATTCGCTTTTCTATCAATTGCTCGACAGTAATTTGTTCACCCACCGTAATACTTATGCTATCTTGAGAGAAGCCACTAGTGAAATCTATGGCCTCGGGGTCTATCTCTTATCATATAAGCTTTCAATCTACTTTTATTTGCATCTTGACTTTTCCATTCTATATTATAAAATACCAAAAATATATTTATCTTATCATATTATCTCTATCAGATCTCACTTTCGCAAGTGACCGTGAAGGGATTGACAACCCCTTTATTGCGTTGGTTGCGAGTTCTTTGTTTGTTTGTGTAGGTGTGTGGGACTTTTGAGGAGCCTCCTACTGGATTGATACCTTGGTTCTCAAAAAACTGAGGGAATTACTTACACTACTATTGCTACATCACCCTTTACTCTTCAAGGAAAACCAACGCAAGCTCAAGACGTAGCAAGAAGGATTTCTGGCGCCGTTGCCGGGGAGGTCTTCGCTCAAGTCAAGACATACCAAGTACCCATCACAAACTCATCTCCCTCGCATTTACATTATTTGCCATTTTCCTCTCGTTTTCCTCTCCCCCACTTCACCCTTGTCGTTTTATTCACCCTCTCTTTCCCACTCTCCTCTCTCTTTCGTTTGCCTTTTTGCTTGCTTCTTTGTTGGACTACTTGTCGCCATGGCGCAAGATAATACCAAATTGTGTGATTTCTCCAATACCAACAATAACGATTTCCTTAGTACTCCGATTGCTCTCTTAATGATGTTGAGTCTTGTGAAATCAATATTGCTTTGTAGAATCTTGTTATGAAAGATCAATTCGCCGGCCTTCCTAGTGAAGATGCCGCTACCCATCTAAACAACTTTGTTGATTTGTGTGAGATGCAAAAGAAAAAAGATACGGATAATGATATTGTTAAATTGAAGTTATTTCCGTTTTCACTTAGAGATTGTGCTAAAGTTTGGTTTTCGTCTTTGCCTAAAAATAGTATTGATTCTTGGAACAAGTGCAAAAGATGCTTTTATCTCTAAGTATTTTCCTCAAGCTAAGATCATCACTCTTAGGAGCGATGTTATGAATTTTAAACAACTTGATCATGAGCATGTTGCCCAATCTTGGGAAAGAATGAAATTGATGATTCACAATTGCCCTACTCATGGTTTGAATTTATGGATGATCATACAAAAAATTTATGCCGGCTTGAATTTTGCTTCTAGAAATCTTCTAGATTCGGCCGCGGGAGGCACATTTATGGAAATCACTTTAGGAGATGCTACAAAACTTCTTGATAATATTATGGCTAATTATTATCAATGGCACACCAAAAGATCTACTAGTAAAAAAGTGCATGCTATAGAAGAAATTAATGTTTTGAGTGGGAAGATGGATGAACTTATGAAATTGTTTGCTACTAAGAGTGCTCCTATTGATCCCAATGATATGCCTTTGTCTATTTTGATTGAGAATAATAATGAATCTATGGATGTGAATTTTGTTGGTAGGAATAGTTTTGGAAACAATGCTTATAGAGGAAACTTTAATCCTAGACTGTTCCCTAGTAATTCCTCTAATAATTGTGGAAATTACTACAATAATTCTTATGGTAATTTTAACAAGATTCCCTCTGATTTTGAGAATAGTGTGAAAGAATTTATGATCTCTCAAAATAATTTCAATGCCTTGCTTGAAGAAAAATTGCTTGAAGTTGATGATTTGGCTAGGAACGTTGATAGACTTTCGCTTGATGTTGATTCTATGAAACTTAGATCTACTCCTCCTAAGCATGATATCAATGAGTCTCTCAAAGCTATGAGAATTTCCATTGACGAGTGCAAAGAAAGAACCGCTAGATTGCGTGCTAAGAGAGATTGCTTTGTAAAGGTGTGTTCTTCTAGTTTCCATGAAAATAATGATCAAGATCTTAAAGTTATTTATGTGTCCCCTATTATGTCTTTCTTTTGCAATATGAATCTTAATAATGATGGGACTGGAGATGACTCAATTTTAGTTAAAAGGCGTCCCAATAATTCGGAGTTTTTAGATCTTGATGCTAAATTTGGTAAAAGTGGGATTGGAGAGGTCAAAACTTTAAATAGCATTGAACCCACTATCTTGGATTTCAAGGAATTTAATTATGATAATTTTTCTTTAGAAGGTTGTATTTCCTTGTTGCAATCCATTGTGAATTCTCCTCATGCTTATTGTCAAAATAAAGCTTTTACCAAACATATCGTTGATGCCTTGATACAATCTTCTGATGAAAAACTTAATTTGGAAGTTTCTATACCTAGAAAAATTTATGATGAGTGGGAACCTACTATAAAGATTAAAATAAAAGATCATGAGTTTATGCTTAATGTGATTTGGGTGCTAGTGTTTCCACGATTCCGAAAACTTTATGTAATATTCTAGGTTTCCATGATCTTGATGATTGCTCTTTAAATTTGCACCTTGCGGATTCCACCATTAAAAAGCCAATGGGAAGGATCAATGATGTTCTCATTGTTGCAAATAGAAATTTGGTGCCCGTAGATTTTATCGTTCTTGATATAGATTGCAATCTTTCTTGCCCTATTATTCTTGGTAGACCTTTCCTTAGAACGATTGGCGCGATTATTGATATGAAGGAAGGGAATATTAGATTCCACTTTCCATTAAGGAAAGGCATGGAGCACTTTCCAAGAAAGAAAATTAAATTACCTTATGAATCTATCATGCGAGCTACTTATGAATTGAGTGCCAAAGATGCACTACTTAGATCTATCCTCGCTTTTATGCCTAGCTAGGGGCGTTAAACGATAGCGCTAGTTGGGAGGCAACCCAATTTTGTTTGTGTTTTTTGTTTTTGTTTCCGTTTAGTAATAAATTTTGTATTTAACTTCTGTTTAGATGTGTTTTCATGTTTTAATTAGTGTCTGTGCCAAGTAGAACCTATAGGATAACCTATGGTGAAAGTTAATTTGATTCTGCTAAAAAACAGAAACTTTGCACGCACTAAATTAGTTTTGTTAATTCACAGAAACGTGATTTTGTGTTGATTCGTTTTGTTGTAGATCAATAGAAAAATTTCCCACGACTTTCTATTTTGGTAGGATTTTTAGAGTTCCAGAAGTATTCTAGGGTTACAGATTGCTACAGACTGTTCTGTTTTTAACAGATTCTGTTTTTTCGTGTGTTGTTTGCTTATTTTGATGCATCTATGGCTAGTATTAAGTGGTATGAACCATAGAGAACTTCAAATACAGTAGGTTTAACACTAATATAAATAAAGAATGAGTTCATTACAGTACCTTATGTGTTGGCTTTGCTTTCTTTCACTAACGGAGCTTATGAGATTTCCTGTTGAGTTTTGTGTTGTGAAGTTTTCAAGTTTTGGGTAAAGATTTGATGGACTGTGGAATAAGGAGTGGCAAGAGCCTAAGCTTGGGGATGCCCATGGCACCCCAAGATATTCAAGAATAGCCAAAAGCCTAAGCTTGGGGATGCCCCCGGAAGGCATCCCCTCTTTCGTCTTCGTTTATCGGTAACTTTACTTGGAGCTATATTTGTATTCGCCACATGATATGTGTTTTGCTTGGAGCGTCTTGTATGATATTAGTCTTTGATTTTTAGTTTTCCAAAATCATACTTTCTGTACACACCTTTTGGGAGAAGCCCGCTTGATTAGAATTTATTAGAATACTCTATGTGCTTCACTTATATCTTTTGAGTTAGATAGTTTTTGCTCTAGTGCTTCACTTATATCTTTCAGAGCACGGCGGTGGCTTAATTTTGTAGAAATCGTTAGTCTCTCATGCTTCACTTATATTATTTTGAGAGTCTCTTAGAACAGCATGGTATTTGCTATGGTTATAAAATTGGTCCTAGAATGGTAGGCATCCAAGTTGGGTATAATAAAAACTATCATAGAAAGTGAATTGGATGCTATGATCAATTTGATACTTGATAATTGTTCTGAGATATTAGGATGGTGATATTAGAGTCATGCTAGTTGAGGTGATTATGAAAAATACTTATGTTAAGGGTTGTGATTCCCGTAGCATGCACGTATGGTGAACCGCTTTGTGATGAAGTTGGAGCATAATTTTATTTATTGATTGTCTTCCTTATGAGTGGCGGTCGGGGACGAGCGATGGTCTTTTACTACCAATCTATCCCCCTAGGAGCATGCGCGTAGTACTTTGTTTTCAATGGCTTGTAGATTTTTGCAATAAGTATATGAGTTCTTTATGACTAATGTTGAGTCCATGGATTATACGCACTCTCACCTTCCACCATTGCTAGCCTCTCTTGTGCCGCGCAACTTTCGCCGGTACCATACACCCACCATATACCTTCCTCAAAACAGTCACCATACCTACCTATTATGGCATTTCCATAGCCATTCCGAGATATATTGCCTTGCAACTTTCCACTGTTCTGTTTATTATGACACGCATCATCATTGTCATATTGCTCTTTGCATGATCATGTAGTTGACATCGTATTTGTGGCAAGGCCACCTTCATAATTTTCATACATGTCGCTCTTGATTAATTGCATATCCCGGTACACCACCGGAGACATTCATATAGAGTCATATCTTGTTTAAGTATTGAGTTGTAATCTTGAGTTGTAAATAAATAAAAGTGTGATGATCTTCATTATTAGAGCATTGTCCCGGTGAGGAAAGGATGATGGAGACTATGATTTCCTCACAAGTCAGGATGAGACTTCGGACTTTACAAAAAAAGAGGCCAAAGAGCCCACCAAAGAAAAAAAAAGAAGAAAGACCAAAAGAAAAAGAAAAATGGAAGGCCCAAAAAGAAAAAAAATGAGAGAAAAAGAGAGAAGGGACAATGCTACTATCCTTTTTACCACACTTGTGCTTCAAAGTAGCACCATGATCTTCATGATAGAGAGTCTCCTATGTTGTCACTTTCATATACTAGTGGGAATTTTTCATTATAGAACTTGGCTTGTATATTCCAATGATGGGCTTCCTCAAAGTGCCCTAGGTCTTTGTGAGAAAGCGAGTTGGATGCACACCCACTTAGTTTCTTTTATTGAGCTTTCATACATTTATAGCTCTAGTGCATCCGTTGCATCACAATCCCTACTCACTCACATTGATATCTATTAATGGGCATCTCCTTAGCCCGTTGATACGCCTAGTTGATGTGAGACTATCTTCTCCTTTTTGTCTTTTCCACAACCACCATTCTATTTCACATATAGTGCTATGTCCATGGCTCACGCCCATGTATTGCGTGAAAGTTGAAAAGGTTTGAGATTACTAAAGTATGAAACAATTGCTTGGCTTGTCATCGGGGTTGTGCATGATTAAATATTTTGTGTGATGAAGATAGAGCAACAGCCAGACTATATGATTTGTAGGGATAACTTTCTTTGGCCATGTTATTTTGAGAAGACATGATTGCTTGATTAGTATGCATGAAGTATTACTATTTCTTATGTCAATATGAACTTTTAATTTGAATCATTTGGATCTGAACATTCATGCCACAATAAAGAAAATTACATTGAGAAATATGCTAGGTAGCATTCCACATCAAAAATTCTGTTTTTATCATTTACCTACTCGAGGACGAGCAGGAATTAAGCTTGGGGATGCTTGATACGTCTCCAATGTATCTATAATTTTTTTATTGTTCCATGCTATTATATTACCCGTTTTGGATGTTTATGGGCTTTACTTTACACATTTATATCATTTTTGGGACTAACCTACTAACCGGAGGCCCAGCCCGTATTGCTGTTTTTTGCCTATTCAGTGTTCTGAAGAAAAGGAATATCAAACAGAGTCCAAACGGAATGAAACCTTCGGGAGCGTGATTTTTGGAACGAACGTGATCCAGAGGACTTGGAGTGCAAGTCAAGAAGCAGTCAAGGCGGCCACGAGGGTGGAGGGCGCGCCCACCCCTACTGGGCACGCCCCCTATCTCGTGGGCCCCTCGGGCGTCCAACGACCTACTTCTTCCTCCTATATATACCCACGTGCCCCGAGAACATCAAAGGCGACCATGAAAAACTATTTCCACCACCGTAACCTTCTATATCCGTGAGATACCATCTTGGAGCCTTCGCCGGCGCTCCACCAGAGGGGGAATCGACCATGGAGGGCTTCTACATCAACACCATAGCCCCTCCGATGAGTTGTGAGTAGTTTACCACAGACATTCGGGTCCATAGTTATTAGCTAGATGGCTTCTTCTCTCTTTTTGGATCTCAATACCATGTTCTCCTCGATCTTCTTGGAGATCTATTCAATGTAACTCTTTTTGCGGTGTGTTTGTCGAGATCCGAGGAATTGTTGGTTTATGATGAAGTTTATCTATGAGAAATATTTGAATCTCTTCTGAATTCTTTTATGTGTGATTAAGTTATCTTTGCAAGTCTCTTCGAATTATCAGTTTGGTTTGTCCTACTAGATTGATCTTTCTTGCAATGGGAGAAGTACTTAGCTTTGGGTTCAATCTTGTGGTGTCCTTTCCCAGTGACAGCAGGGGAAGCAAGGCACGTATTGTATTGTTGCCATCGAGGATAAAAAGATGGGGTTTATATCATATTGCATGAGTTTATCCCTCTACATCATGTCATCTTTCTTAATGTGTTACTCTGTTCTTATGAACTTAATACTCTATATGCATGCTGGATAACGGTCGATGTGTGGAGTAATAGTAGTAGATGCAGACAGGAGTCGGTCTACTTGTCACAGACGTGATGCCTATATACATGATCATGCCTAGATAATGTCATAATTATTCGCTTTTCTATCAATTGCTCGACAGTAATTTGTTCACCCACCGTAATACTTATGCTATCTTGAGAGAAGCCACTAGTGAAATCTATGGCCCCGGGGTCTATCTCTTATCATATAAGCTTTATCTACTTTTATTTGCATCTTTACTTTTCCAATCTATATTATAAAATACCAAAAATATATTTATCTTATCATATTATCTCTATCAGATCTCACTTTCGCAAGTGGCCGTAAAGGGATTGACAACCCCTTTATTGCGTTGGTTGTGAGTTCTTTGTTTGTTTGTGTAGGTGCGTGGGACTTTTGAGGAGCCTCCTACTGGATTGATACCTTGGTTCTCAAAAACTGAGGGAAATACTTACGCTACTATTGCTGCATCACCCTTTCCTCTTCAAGGAAAACCAACACAAGCTCAAGACGTAGCAAGGGGCTACTGAGGGAGTCCTGGATTAGGGGGTATTTGGACAGCCGGACTATATACTTTGGCCGGACTGTTGGACTATGAAGATATATGATTGAAGACTTTGTCCCGTGTCCGGGTGGGACTCTCCTTTGCATGGAAGACAAGCTTGGCAATTCGGATATGTAGATCTCCTTCTTTGTAACTGACTCTGTGTAACCCTAGCCCCCTCCGGTGTCTATATAAACCGGAGGGTTTAGTCCGTAGACAACAAAAATCATAATCATAGGCTAGCTTCTAGAGTTTAGCCTCTACGATCTCGTGGTAGATCAACTCTTGTAATACTCATATCATCAAGATCAGTCAAGCAGGAAGTAGGGTATTACCTCCATCGAGAGGGCCCGAACCTGGGTAAACAATGTGTCCCCCGCCTCTTGTTACCATTAGCCTTAGACGCACAGTTCAGGACCCCCTACCCGAGATCTGCCGGTTTTGACACCGATAGGGGGTGCGATGGCCCAGCATAGGGCTGCACCGGCGGCGCGCCGTAGGGCGCCGGCCAGGCCAACGAGGATGGCGGATGGCGCCAAAGGTCGGTGCAGGGGCGCCATACCAGGGCACGTCGTAGAACGGCGGAGGGGGCTGCGACAGGCGCGGATGCAGGGTCGTGAGGACCCGGCAGCACAGGGGCGATGGTCGAGGATGGAGCGCTGGAAGAAGCCGGCAGGGCAGGCCGCCTGACCCGCTCGATCCGATCTGACCCGCGGGAGTCCCGCCGGGCGGCTGAGCCTGCCACCAGGCCGTAGCCAGCGGGCGGGACGCCATGAAGGGCGACGAGGAAGCGGCGGTGGAGGCCGGTTCTTGGGCAGATGCAGCGACGGCGACGTTGGAAGAGGCCGAGGCGGCGGCGGCAAGGGCAGCGGAAGACATCAAAACTCTAAACTGATACCATGTAAAACATATAGTTTGGAAAACTGCTCGACACCCTAAACGGGGTGTGGCTATCTCATTATATAGGAGTACCAAAGGGTACAGTACAAATACATGTATATACAAGAGTCCTCGTATATATATAGTCTAACACAGTTGCCTTTCAGCAACTGAATGAACTAACATCAATTGTGCAGCAACTTGGAAACACTGCTGATATATGGACATTTGAGTGGAAGTCTGGTATACTTTCTGTCAGCAAGATGTATAAACATATGATGGGTCCTTCAGTGGCACATCACCTGTTCAGAGATTTATATAAGGCAGCAAGCAGAATCAGGCATAAAATTTTCTTCTAGCTGTTACTATATGACAGAATCAACTCAATAAGCCTTCTCAAAAGGAAAAAAAATCTTGCTACAGAGTTATGAGCGTGCACTCTGCCAAGAACAAGTTGAGGAAACAACTCTACACTTACTCTGGGACTGCGAGTTTGCACTCTCATGCTGGGACATCATTGCACCAAATAGACACAGAGGAGTATCTGCTTTTGATGACATTATCTTCCTCAAGCAAGTCTTCCCACTATAGATTGCCATGGATATTGTTATTTTCGGATGCTGGAACATATGGATGCAAATGAATGGAAAGATCTTCAACAATACCCTCCCAAGTCTGGAAGCCTGGAAGCATGGACTACATCAAGATCTGTCTCTGGTCAAGCGTACAACTAAAAGAAAGAACATTGCCTGCCTAGAGCAATGGATGAGCTCCCTCTTTTCATAGTTCTCATAAGATAACACATTTATCATGTTAGAGAAAACATGAGTTGGGTAGTTGATTTGTGAATGTTTTATTTACCTGTTTGTACATATATTTTTATTATTAGTGAAAATTACCATAAAACTATTGTTCTACGGTTTTGGGGTAAAAAAAAACCTTAGCTTACCAAATCCCAAGGCATTTTGGACTTGGCCAAAACTCGAGCGAACAACACTATTAGCTTTTGCACATCGTGAATTTCTCTACTCAGAAATTTCGAGTACTAACTTAGGATATTGGCTTTCGAGGAAAGTTTCATGAGATACCGGTTTTGACCAAATTCCGATGGATTTTACTTTTTTGAAGAGGTTAAAACCCTAGGCTTGTGCATGAAAAGATGCACACAACCTTCTTTATTAAATTATTCAACAAAGAACTAATAAAAACATATATCAGACAACCCGAAGCCACCATGTCACACCTACAAAATCGACAATGGGGATGCCATTAGAATGCCCCACTAGTTATATCTAAGGTCATCATAGAGTCGCCTGCATGGCGTACCGGGAGCACACATCCAGCCCAGCTGACCGCATCGCATGCACACGCTCCAGAAGCCACCGCCACCATCGAATTGTCGACCCATCTCCAGAGCCGAGATTCGTAGATCCTTTTGTCAGAGTGTCAACGCCACCATGATGGTGATCTTTGGTAAAGACCAATAACTTTTGGGCTCATGAGTTTTGACTAGCCGAATTGCGCAAGTGGACAACGGTCTTCTTGTAGGCTCCTGGGCACCAAACTTCTAGAAGGCTGGTTGATATCTGGCTTTTGTGCTTTTTTTCTTGCAAATTAAAATTTGACATGTCCCTCTTGTCTAAAGAAGACAGCGATGAGCATCACTAAGCTTCTCAATCGTCAAGCCAATGTGGTGACTCATGAGATTGGGAAATTTTCGTTTTGTAGTAGGTTGGATGATGTTTTTCTTAATAGTGTTTCACACTACATGGCGTATTTATAGGAACCTTTTAATTAACTAGTAAATGTGTATTTGCAATGCATGCTAATATTGCTACTGGTAGGATATCAATTAGTACACATTAATTATATGGTTAGCAGAGCCATTGATATTTGGTAGGGTATTAATTGCGCGTTAAACATGTTAAACGCTCATCATTGAAACAATCTAGATCGTTGGATTGACATGGTTTGACGGCCGAGATTAATTAGATATGGCCTTTGGTATTTTTATAGTGGTATCTCTACTACTTAAAAAGAACGTAAGGTTCTCATTTCACCTCTCTTTCGTCCAACCTTTCTTATATACGTTCCACTCTTTCCTTCTCCTCTTTCTCTACTACTTAAAAAATGTAAGGTTTTCATTTCACCTCTCTTTTGTCCAACCTTTCTTATATACGTTGCACTCTTTCCTTCTCCTCTTTCTCTACTACTTAAAAAGAACGTAAGGTTCTCATTTCACCTCTCTTTCGTCCAATCTTTCTTATATACGTTCCACTCTTTCCTTCTCCTCTTTCTCTACTTACACTACTTAAAAAGAACGTAAGGTTCCCATTTCACCTCTCTTTCGTCCAACCTTTCTTATATACGTCCCACTCTTTCCTTCTCCTCTTTGATTTTTCCTCTCACCTCTAATTTTTCTCCCATAAATTCTCACTAAAATATAATCAATTGTCTCATGTTTTATTAACTTACCAAAATAAAAACATATTTTGTTTGGTAATTCATTAAATTCTTACCAAATAAGTGCTTAACAATAAAATGGCAGGTAAATCATGGTGATTGCATAGAAGAACTTGCTAAGATTTTAGCGCATCAATATAATAATAGACGTGCAGTCACAGGCTAATTTATTAGAATGTTTATACTCCCGTTGCAACGCACGGGCAATTGTCTAGTATAGATATATAGATACATAAATTAATATATCGGCATTCTAAAAAAAATCGCCACAACATTTCCTTTCACTCCATTGGCCCACACAACACCATTATCGTCATGCACTGCTCATCACTCAATTGTCTAGTAAGCATGTACGTGCAACGCACGTTTCAAACGTTGATCAAGTGAGTTCACGTGGTATAAAACTAAAATATGTTTTGCAAATAAATAAATTAAATGGATACAAAATAGCATGTCGTTCAAATTGTATTTTAAAAAGTGAGACATCACTGTGATCCAACAACTAGATGAAGAATCGGTGTCTGGCCTCGATAAAAAATGTTTTTATGCAAAATGATTTCTGATATGAATTTACACACAACCAATATGTAAGTTCCGAGCAGATGCAAGAGAAGAATTGAAGTTATGCATACATCTTACCCTGTTACCATCAGATGCAAGTGGACGATCAGCTTAAGCTCACTTGAGCCCACAGAGCGGAGATCATTTTTTCCAGATTATACATCATTTAAAATTGCAAAGTGGACCAAAGATAAGATAATTCATACATTGGATAAAGTGGCAAAAGATAGCAATGATGTAAATAGACATGGGGCATCCCAAATATACATTGGATAAAATGCAAGGTGATAATAAGATTAGATCTGGACACTTTTATTCCAAAGTAGTAAGACTAAATCTCCCAAAAGAAAAATGGCTGTTCTGCCTATAAAATATATAATGCAGCCCCAATTAAAAAAGGTAGAATAAATGATCCCACAAGTTGCATCATCACCCTAACTGCGCAATTGTATCTATTTCAGAATGGCAAGCAAGAAAGTGTGTTGGGTAGCTACGTGGCTATAAACTTTATTGTGGTCGATGATACCAGCAGCCATTAAGTCCTCGTACTACCGAACAGAAGGATTGCATGCTTGCAGCTAGAAAGAACCTGGTACGACATCATCTTTTATGTTATTTAGATCTATGCAGAAATATATCAACTTCATATTAGTAAATGAGATCGAACCTTCTCGGTAACAATGCTGCCATTGACACCGACATTCTTCGCAATCATTTTGAATGGAAAAACTAAAATGCTCAATGGTTCAACATGATTGTTTGTGACCCACATGTGGTGGATCGTGTTGGCTGCGAGTATTAGGGCAATGCCATTCGTTTATTTTACCTTATGCAACCAAGGTATCCTTGACACATCAACTTTTAGCAGCCAATTTGAAAAGAGTGCACACTCCACCAACAACAATACCTTACTCAGCGGCAGCGTGCGAAAAGAAGAAGCAATTCAGAAGGTTTAAGGAAGCAACAAACTAATTGACTTAATTCTGCTTCTTTGAAAAGCAAACATAAAGTTGACAACTCGAAATGTTCAATGACAAAACATTGATTGACTCACCTAGTTGCACGAGAGCATCCTCACCTCCCAACTTCTCTTTAAGTTCAGTTTATGTTCGTCCTCCCACCTATCAAGTCATGGGTTACAGTCACCATATCATCCTTCCTTCCAACAGGTTATCAAGGAAAAGAGCAGCATGTCAACAGATAATGCCCTCCATTAATACCTGAATGACAGTGACACCACCGGCCAGCTTCGCTATCCTCTCGTTGAGTTCTCCTTCTCGTAGTCTTGTTTTGCTGCCAGCAAATTAGCAATGATAACTTAGAATCAGACTTAAGACTACGACGCTTTCTAAGTTCCCGATAAATAAAACAACTACACAAAGAGGTCATACAAATAGATTTATAATCAACTCCCAGGATGAAGCCTTCAAGAATTTCTAATCATGGGAGGCATAAAGAAAGAAAAGGGGCATAAAGTACATTCTAATGCGAAGAAATTTCTAATCTGCATCTACTATCGAGCATGATAAAATGGAGCCTTCAAAGATTATGCTACCAAGTCAAGGGAGGCATAAAGAAAAGAAAAGGGTCGTACCTCATTGAGATTTTCTATTAAGGAGGTGATAGAGACATAGCAGATCAGAACCATTTTGACATAATGATGATTCCCAACAAGATTCCTGTAAATCAAAGGAGGTCATTTTTTTAATAACAAACAAAAGGAGGCAAGTACATGCAAAAATAAATTTGACACTCTTGCCAAAAAAATTTATCAGTCTAGAGAATGAATCTGTACCAAATTACCAAAGCAAAGGAATATTTACAGGGGTAATGTAATTTGGTTTCTGTACCAAAATCAACGGGAAAAAAATCTCAAAGATGTGGTTAACAAAATCTGCAGGCAATGCAAACTTGCAAACAAACAATACCTACTAAATCAGGGGCGCCTTAAAAATTCAGGTTGTTGTGTGCCTCCGGAACGTCCTAATTCCTAAATGGGTATTGAAGGCCTACAGGGATCAGAGGACCAGTCTTATTCTTATGGTTCTACCTACAGGGATCCGAGTGCTGTGTTGACGGAATCAACATGAATGTGGCCTCAAAACACAAAGAATCATTGATTTGGTATGTAATACTTCAGATATAGCCAACAGCAGGATAAATCATGCCAATATTTTGTAAGCAGGTTTGATAGCGATCCATATACATACCCAATATGCACAACCTTTGGCGACATCGGGCATTTTGGATACGTTTGGATGGCAGCCGCAGCTCCAAGCCGCCGCCGCTGCCCCATAGGCTCGCGCCGGTGCCGTGCGCTGCCTCTCGCCGGAGACCGTCGCCACCGGAGGTTCACCGTCGAGGCCGCCGCGCCCCTGCCCTTCCTTCTCTCCCTTCTTTACGTTCTTCTCTATCTCCTCACCTTCGAAGCTCTCTCTCTCTCTCCTTGGAAACGCGGCAGGCCATGGAGGAGCTCAGCCGCCACCGTCGTGCCTCCGACTCGCCGGCGCCGCCCATCGTCCACCCGATCCGGCTGCCTTCCGCCAGGTCCACGCCAGCCCCGCCGGAGTGCACGTCTTGGCCATCACCGTTCCCTTCATCAAGCTGCTGCCGCCGCCGCCCCGCGTTGACCGCATCGCTTGCCTACGCCTTGGCAACTGCTCTAGCTGAAGCACAATCTTTGGTTGGCATTAGCCCATCAGGGGTGGAGCGGGGCACCAAATGGAGGGTTGGGCAGAAGAGACAGCGCCGGAGATGGAGCAGTCTGTGCGGAGATCAGTTTCCTTTTTTTCTATGTGCCTTGCATGATTGGAAGGAGAGATTACGGGTGCGGGTGCGCGATTGTAGGGAGGAGGGATTGGTAGTTTGAGGGAAGTCTTCTAGATGGTGGAGTACGGTCAGTCGTCGAAAATTGTTAAGTCCACATCATAGAGCTATTAGATCAAGGATGACCATTACATTGAGATTGGTGGGTGATGAGGACATCAATATCATTGTTACACCCACAGCCCCTGCTGCTATACATACTGGACCAATTGCTAGAGCTCGCGCACGCCAACTAAATTACCAGGTACTTTCATTTCTTGGTAATGATTTTAATGTTCATGAGAATATGATGCTGCCTAAATTGGATATATTTGTTTTGCTTACAAATGAAGGGCCTAGCTTGGAGAAGGATGAACATTGGAACAAGAACAAGCATGGAGATGATGGCATGCACAAGGGGAACAAGAACGGAGTTACAAGTGATGATTTCAGGACTTTGAAGCCACCATAATGAGTGCATGAAGCCTTGGCCGAAATATACAAGATGCCACTTCATAAATTTCGTCCAGAGGCTATTCTAGGTGCTGCGTCACCTTATTATTGGGCCAGGCCCATGTAATTTTGAAATACATAAGTATAGGCTATTTTTAGAGTCCGTATGTGTGGGGAAACAAGAGATAGGGTTAGTTTCGGACCCCTCCACCAAGGGCCACGAAATTCACCCCCTCTTCCTCCATATATACAGCCCTTAGGGCACCGTTTAGACTTTGGGTTTTGTTTAGATTAAAAGTTCGCCATAGCTGCAACTTCGCGTACTTCGTTTGTGTTCAACGACCAGACAAAGGCGTCACAGAACCCCACCTTGATCAATAAAGCTTTCATCTTATATTCGCAATATCTAGATTACAATCTCAGTTTCTTGCTTGTTCTTCGTTTGCTCGCAGGAAACAGACCCTCGTGGTCAGGTTGATCGTGCTCCGGCGTGGTCAATAACCTCTCGGAGTTGGTTTAGCGATTGCTAAGGCGCGACGTCCTCGCACGTTCGTAGTCGGATCGTCAAAGTCGACTTCCACCAAAGCGATATCCATCATCTCATCGAAAGACGGGACATCTTTGCCTCTATCAAGTGGTATCAGATTTTCAGGTTGCTCGGTGAGATTTTACAGTTTTTCATAGTTTAGATCGAGTCTGTTCTTCATACCTATAGTCCACGAAAAAGCCACACACAAAAAATTAGGGTTAGTTCATCATATCCGAACCAGTCTGAGCCATTGCATAATCTTTTCTGTATTTGCGTTGTTGAATTTGCGGTTGCATCGTCGTGTCTAGTTGATGGTCTTAGTGTCTAGTCCTTTAGAGTTTCGAGTTCTGTTCACAAGTTGTCACGCCGCCGCCGCATCATCATCATCACCGCTGCCATATACCACCATTGTCATCACCGCAGCCATATACCACCATCGTCATCACCGCTGCCATCTACCATCATCGACATCACCGCAGCCATATACCACATATCCACCTCCATCACGCCAATCCGAGTCCACCTGCAACATATATCCGCCACCAGTCCGAGTTTCACCCGATTCATCTCCGCCACCAGTCCGAGTTCCACCAGATTCGTCTCCACCACCAGTCCTAGTCCGAGTCCAGTATTTGTTGCTTTGTTTTTGATTTCCAGATCACGCCATACTCCGAGTCGTGATAGAGAAGGACTCCCGAACTTTCGGGTTACCCGCAGTAGAAAAATAGCTCCAGTTTCAAAAAAAAAACTAAGTCTGAAAAATTCTGGCTAGGCAGTTTTTAGGCCATTTGTAGACTTTTTTGAAAAAAAATTGTTGCGGAGCAAAAAAAAAAGAGGAAAAAAAGTGCAAAAAAAAGGTGAAAAAAAAATTCAGAGTGTGCTCCTTCCTTGTTTACGTGCAGCGACGTGATTTTGTTAGTGTTCTAGGCTCGCGTCTCTAGTATGGTCTAGCCTAGGACTAGCACAGTACCGTCGTTGAGCGTTTATTCAACTTTGCATCTCTGAATTGATTATTGTTGATCCTTTTTGCTACCATATTATAAGCCTTCCCAGCTCCACATACATCTACGTCGTGCGTTTGACTCTCCCTGGTAATCGCTCTATCCAAGCTTTGAGAGTTTTGACTACAACGGTTGCCAATCACCACCTGCTGCTGGGTAAGAACTGGTAAGAATTTGAGATTTGCTTGACGGGTTTGTGATACACCACCACCACTTCTTAGTAGTCTGTAGGATCATATTCTTGTGTGTTTCTATTTGCTGCTAACCATGGTAGGATCACAAGCCGATGAGACTGATTGGGAGAACCTGACGAACAAACAGCTACATGATAAATTTCAGCAAATGATGAGTGGACAGGTGCAAGATGTGCTAAACAGATTTGACGAGGCCATGGAGAAGATAGATGGCATTGAGAAGACATTCAAAACAAAGCTTGATAGCAAGTTTAATGAATTGCTCACGCGTTTTCCACAACCACCGCCGGCTGCACCTATCGCACCTCTGCAACAACAACAACTTCAACAACGCCCCCTTCCGAATCAGTATGGACGAGCACAGCATGTTCCTATTGAGCCAGGACAAAATTCTGGTGCCGCTGCTACTGCTGTTGGTGCTTCTGTAGCTCCTGCTGTTACTACCGAGGTGGAGGAATATTATGAGGATGAGGTTGATCAAAATCAGAACTACGTGCAGCCACCAGCACCACCATCAGCAGGTCGACCTCAGGTATATATTCGCAACGTAGGCATGCACTACCACCTCAGGTACGAGATAATGACCATATTCCGAAACTGAAATTGAATATTCCACCATTTGAGGGTAGATATGTTCCTGATATATATCTTACTTGGGAGTTAGAAACTGAACAACGTTTTACATGTTTACAATATCCCGAGGAGAGACGGGTTGCTGCTGCTGTTTGTGCTTTCACTAGTTTTGCATGTGTATGGTGGTATGAACATTGTAGATTATATCCTATTCCAACTACTTGGGCTGCTTTGAAAACTGCTATGCGTACTCGTTGGGTTCCACCATATTATCAACATGAATTGCTTCAAAAATTGCAGCGTTTAAGACAAAGAAAAAATTATGTAGAAGAATATTATCAGGAATTACAAACTGGCATGATTAGATGTGGTATTGTTGAGGAGAATAAAGCTATGCTTGCATGTTTTATAGGTGGATTAAATAGAGAGATTCAGACCATTCTAGAGTATAAGGAGTATACTAATATCACTCGTTTATTCCATCTTGCTTGTAAAGCTGAACGTGAAGTGCAGGATCGACAAGCATTGGCGCGAACTAACTTTTCTCCAGGTCGACTTTCATCATGGACACCGCGTGCATCCTCTACTTCTACTACACCAGCACCTCCATCAGCTGCTACCTCCAGCCGTGATACAAGAAAGCAGGCACAACCTCCACTATCTGCCAAGAGCGCACCTGCCGGGCCTACACAGAGCTCTTCTTCTTCCATGGCATCAACTGGGCACACAAGTGATATTATTTGTCGTCGTTGTAAGGGAAGAGGTCATTATGCGAGAGAATGCAAATCCCAGCGTGTGATGATTGCTACTGAGGATGGTGGGTATGAGTCCGCTAGTGACTATGATGAGGAGACATTGGCTCTTATTACACGTGAAGAACACGGTGGAGATGATTCTGATCATGAGACGCAATACATGGCGCCTGAAGACGCTGACAGGTATGAATGTTTAGTTGCTCAACGTGTTTTGAGTGTGCAGGTCACACAAGCTGAGCAAAATCAGAGGCACAATTTGTTCCATACCAAGGGAGTTGTGAAGGAACGTTCTGTGCGCGTCATCATAGACGGAGGGAGCTGCAACAACTTGGCTAGCATGGAGATGGTGGAGAAGCTTTCTCTCACCACAAGACCACATCCACATCCTTACTACATCCAATGATTCAACAACTGCGGCAAGGTTAAGGTAACATGCACTGTTCGTGTGCATTTTAGTATCTCTACATATGCTAATTATGTTGATTGTGATGTGGTACCTATGCAAGCATGTTTCTTATTACTTGGTAGACCATGGCAATTTGATAAAAAAATTGTACACCATGATAGAAACAATCAGTATACTCTTGTTCATAAGGATAAAAATATTACTTTGCTTCCTATGACTCCTGATTCTATTTTGAAAGATGATATTAATAGAGCTAATAAAGCAAAACAGGAGAAGAATAAGAGCGAAAATCAGATTGTGGCAAAAGAATTTGAGCAACAAATGAAGCCTAATAATAAACCATCTAGTGTTGCTTCTGAAATAAAATTGAAAAGTGCATGTTTATTTGCCACCAAATCTGATATCGATGAGCTAGATTTCAGCAAATCTGTTTGTTATGCTTTTGTGTGCAAAGAGGCATTATTTTCATTTGAGGATGTGCCTTCCTCTTTGCCTCTTGCTGTCACTAACATTTTGCAGGAGTTCGCTGACGTCTTTCCACAAGACGTGCCACCGGGATTACCGCCTATTTGAGGGATTGAGCATCAGATTGACTTAATTCCCGGTGCTTCACTGCCAAACCGTGCGCCATACCGTACCAATCCAGAGGAGACGAAGGAGATTATGCGTCAAGTACAAGAGCTTCTTGACAAAGGTTATATACGTGAATCCCTTAGTCCTTGTGTTGTTCCTATTATTCTAGTGCTCAAAAAGGATGGTACATCGCGTATGTGTGTTGATTGTAGAGGCATTAATAATATTACTATTTGTTATCGTCATCCTATTCCTAGGCTAGATGATATGCTTGATGAATTGAGTGGCTCTATAATATTCTCCAAAGTTGATTTGCGTAGTGGATACCATCAAATTCGTATGAAATTGGGGGATGAATGGAAAACGGCATTTAAATCTAAGTTTGGATTATATGAGTGGTTAGTCATGCCTTTTGGGTTAACTAATGCACCTAGTACTTTCATGAGATTAATGAACGAAGTTTTACGTGCTTTCATTGGACGATTTGTGGTAGTTTACTTTGATGACATATTGATTTATAGCAGATCTTTGGAGGAACATTTGGAACAAGTTTGTCGTTAATGATGAATTTGTGTTCTGTGCTAACAAGCTATGCATTCCAGCTAGCTCCATTCGTCTTTTGTTGTTGCAGGAGGCGCATGGAGGAGGACTAATGGGACACTTTGGCGTGAAGAAGACGGAGGACGTACTTGCTACACATTTCTTTTGGCCAAAGATGAGACGGGATGTTGAGCGTTTTATTGCTCGCTGCACTACATGTCAAAAAGCTAAGTCACAACTCAATCCTCATGGTTTATATATGCCTTTGCCTGTACCTAGTGTTCCTTGGGAGGATATATCTATGGACTTTGTTTTAGGTTTACCTAGAACAAAGAAGGGGAGGGATAGCATATTTGTTGTCGTGGATAGATTCTCGAAAATGACACACTTTATACCATGTCAGAAAAGCGATGATGCTGTTAATGTTGCTGATTTGTTCTTTCGTGAAATTATTCGCTTGCATGGTGTGCCAAATACTATTGTTTCAGATCGTGATACTAAATTTCTTAGCCACTTTTGGAGATGTTTATGGGCTAAGTTGGGGACTAAACTGCTTTTTAGTACTACTTGTCACCCCCAAACTGATGGACAAACTGAAGTAGTCAATAGAACATTGTCTACTATGCTTAGGGCTGTTTTGAAGAATAATAAGAAAATGTGGGAGGAATGCTTGCCTCATATTGAATTTGCTTATAATTGTTCATTGCATTCTACTACTAAGATGTGCCCTTTTGAAGTTGTGTATGGTTCCCTACCTCGTGCACCTATTGATTTGTTGCCTCTTCCATCTTCGGAGAAGGTTAATTTTGATGCTAAACAACGTGTCGAATTGATTTTAAAAATGCATGAGTTAACTAAGGAAAACATTGAGCGTATGAATGCTAAATATAAACTTGCTGGAGATAAGGGTAGAAAACATGTTGTGTTTGCACCTGAAGATCTTGTTTGGTTATATTTGCGTAAGGATAGATTTCCTGATTTGCGCAAATCAAAGCTAATGCCATGTGCTGATGGTCCCTTTAAGGTGTTGGAGAAAATAAATGATAATGCATATAAACTTGAGCTGCCTGCAGATTTTGGGGTTAGTCTTACTTTTAACATTGCAGATTTGAAGCCTTATTTGGGTGAGGAAGATGAACTTCTGTCGAGGACGACTTCATTTCAAGAAGGGGAGGATGATGAGGATATCAATACCATTGTTACACCCACAGCCCCTGCTGCTATACATACTGGACCAATTACTAGAGCTCGCGCACGCCAACTAAATTACCAGGTACTTTCGTTTCTTGGTAATGATTCTAATGTTCATGGGAATATGATGCTGCCTAAATTGGATACATTTGTTTTGCTTACAAATGAAGGGCCTAGCTTGGAGAAGGATGAACATTGGAACAAGAACAAGCATGGAGATGATGGCATGCGCAAGGGGAACAAGAACGGAGTTACAAGTGATGATTTCAGGACTTTGAAGCCACCATAATGAGTGCATGAAGCCTTGGACGAAATATACAAGATGCCACTTCATAAATTTCGTTCAGAGGATATTCTAGGTGTTGCGTCACCTTATTATTGGGCCAGGCCCATGTAATTTCGAAATACATAAGTATAGGCTATTTTTAGAGTCCGTATGTGTGGGGAAACAAGAGATAGGGTTAGTTTCGGACCCCTCCACCAAGGGCCACGAAATTCACCCCCTCTTCCTCCATATAGACAGCCCTTAGGGCACCGTTTAGACTTTGGGTTTTGTTTAGATTAAAAGTTCGTCATAGCTGCAACTTCGCGTACTTCATTTGTGTTCAACGACCAGACAAAGGCGTCACAGAACCCCACCTTGATCAATAAAGCTTTCATCTTATATTCGCAATATCTAGATTGCAATCTCAGTTTCTTGCTTGTTCTTCGTTTGCTCGCAGGAAACAGACCCTCGTGGTCATGTTGATCGTGCTCCGGCGTGGTCAATAACCTCTCGGAGTTGGTTTAGCGATTGCTAAGGCGCGACGTCCTCGCACATTCGTAGTCGGATCGTCAAAGTCGACTTCCACCAAAGCGATATCCATCATCTCATCGAAAGACGGGACACATTTGCCTCTATCAGTGGGTCTAATCGTATGGTGTTTATAGCTCGTGCGGTGTTATGGGGCTAATTGCGGGGTGCATCTAAAAAAGTTCTTGTTTGATTATTTAATAGTAGTGGAGATACGTTCCACTCTTTCCTTCTCCTCTTTCTCTACTTATACTACTTAAAAAGAATGTAAGGTTCTCATTTCACCTCTCTTTCGTCCAACCTTTCTTATATACGTTCCACTCTTTCCTTTTCCTCTTTCTCTACTTATACTACTTAAAAAGAACGTAAGGTTCCCATTTCACCTCTCTTTCGTCCAACCTTTCTTATATACGTCCCACTCTTTCCTTCTCCTCTTTGATTTTTCCTCTCACCTCTAATTTTTCTCCCATAAATTCTCACTAAAATATAATCAATTGTCTCATGTTTTATTAACTTACCAAAATAAAAACATATTTTGTTTGGTAATTCATTAAATTCTTATCAAATAAGTGCTTAACAATAAAATGGCAGGTAAATCATGGTGATTGCATAGAAGAACTTGCTAAGATTTTAGCGCATCAATATAATAATAGACGTGCAGTCACAGGCTAATCTATTAGAATGTTTATACTCCCGTTGCAACGCACGGGCAATTGTCTAGTATAGATATATAGATACATAAATTAATATATTGGCATTTTTTTAAAAAAAATCGCCACAACATTTCCTTTCACTCCATTGGCCCACACAACACCATTATCGTCATGCACTGCTCATCAGTGATTTCGTCCGAAGAGATCATGACAGCTCGGCAGGGCTAGTAGAACTTTTCAAGGGAGACCGTAATGTGTTGTGTTGAGTTACCGTATTTCAACTCTTGTTCCAACTTTGCCCGACCGTATTAATCTGTGAGGTCGAAATGGTCAATTGGTCATTTTTCCCTTTTTTTTAATTTCTTTTAGTCTAATCCCTTTTTTTTAATGATGAGGGGTGTGGTCGTCGTCAATTGGTACCGTATTTTCACAAAGCTGGGGCATTTCGGCCCATCCAATGTAATTGGGCTTTGATTTGTTTGGTTACTCTGGCCTTACCTTTAAAGTCAGACCACATATATACGCGGGCCCCGAGCCCTGTCATACTCTCTCTCGTGCCTATTCCAATAAGCCCAAGATAGCCAAATATTGGCCCGGTCGCGGCGACGGCTTAGACTAAAAAAAAAAAAACATGGCGACAACGACGTCTTCTTCCTGATCGGCTACCCGGCGACGGGGAGTACCTTTCTCCTCACCTCGACCTGCCGCGGCTGCCCAACTCCTTTCCTTTCTCCACCCCCAGTACGCGACGACGAATTCTCATCTTCCATTGGTGCTCCGCTGTGTATACGAGTAAAATACTTATCATATTTGATTCCAAAAATGTTTCAAAGACTTTCTTTTTGCAATTACTAAATTATTTTGCTTATATAGGGTTGGCTGGCAGCCTGGCACCCAGGTGCACCAAGTCCCCTTCCCCACATTGCAGTAGATTGTCTGGATGAAGAAAAATTGTGCCATCTTGTTTTTTTGACCCCGAACTGTAGGAATTTCTTCCCACCGAATTTTTAATTCTTTATAAAATAAATGTACAGGTAAGGAAAAGAAAATCTATCTATCTATGTAGCTATACAGGAAAAGAACTGTAAAAAGCAAAGCAAGGGAGGGTGAGAGCAGCATCCAAACAAGGCGCTCAGAAAGCAAAACTTAGCTCCTCCCTCAAAGGCCACCTGCCTATCTGAAAGACTGCACCCATCGATATGAAATTTTAGAGCCTTTACCCGTGAAAAAAAATCAATTTGCACCACGAATTGAAGGATCACATTGTCACTAACATGACACCCTGCTAAAACCCACTTACTACTGAAACAGCATAGAGAACTACTCCCTCCATCCCATAATTTAAGACGTTTTTTGACACTATGGGACGGAGGGAGTATATATGTTTGAGCAAGGACAGCATCGCCTGGTACTTTTGTTCAGGACGATGGTTGTACCCATGCTGCTAAAAATGAAGCCTCTAAACAAGCACTCAACAAATCTCAAAGAACTGCACAAAATTCAAGGCCATGACAGAGTATATCCAGACAATCTTTTCTTTCAACCAAATACAACTTTTACCAGGACATTGTGAAGGCAGACTCAGGTTCACGACACAGCACTGCCCTTCCATCTGTAAGGCTACAAGAGATTGACTGCTGCTCCCATTTTAGAGAAACCAAGCAGCCGCAGGTTAGACTAAAATTTGGACTTATCATCATACATATAGTTTTCAAACGAAACTGAACACACATTGAGCTGGCAAAATAGCTTGCTTCTGATAAATCTGTGACACTCCACCGATGCAGCTTGACTTCAATTAGTTCCAGGTGCTGAGCGCCGCTGCCAGGCCCGTTTGAGCATCTACCGCACGACGCAGATCTTCGAGGAAGTTCATCTATACTTCCATTCATCACAGGAGAGCAATCAGCGTATAGAAACAAAAAAAGACGCAAGAGGAAAACTAAAATAACAACAATAATTTGTTGGTTTAGTTCATACCTGATGAGGAAGTTTCATGTGACCTTGACCCCATGACAATCCGCCAGATCCAGCGTACATCACTGGTTTATCTGCTCAACCATTGAGATAACATAGTTAGCAACTTAGCATTATTATAGGAGGGCACTCTGCTTTGTTGTTTCAGATTGGCAGCATTGACATGAGGTTAAGGTAGTATAGCTGAATATGATCTTTATGAGACATCTATTCATAAAAACGTTTGAAGTGCACAGCAGCATGCACTATCCTAGTGACACTGATAGGTCCACATGATCCTAAGAACATTTTTGTCTTTCCCCGTGACTGTGCCACTACTGCTACCAACACTTCAGATTCACGTGCATTCTTTCTTGTCAATGATTGAAGGCTAACAAAATTACACATTAAAAGGCCATTAGAGCATCTTTGATCCTTATTTCTAAAACTTGGGTCATACACCAATTACTTGTGCTTAGAGCTCCATCCAAAATTCACTCTTATCAATGCAGTAAATCTCCCCTATATGTGTTGCCTGAAGTTGCTAGACGCAAGAATCTTAGGGAAATTGAACATTTCATGTTAACATTTTTTTACCATAGCATCAACAGGAAGGTTAGAACAGGACAACGAATGTCAAAAGATTAGGCTAGCAACATATACACATGACTAGCTGATGTGATTCTTCAGACTTGCTGCTAGGATACCGTTACGTTATGGTTATGCAGACTAGATATGATGTGCTATAGTCCAATTTGCATCATTATTTTTCACTCTCAGGAAAGTTCAAACTGGACCAGCTACTGTAAAACCGCTTATTCAACACTTGTTTCGAAACTAGCACAATTTTCACCCTAGCCATGCTTGCTTATGTGAAATCCAACAGGGTTCGATTCGCTGAGTCAGTAAGCCAATGAGCCATGTCAAAAAGACACCTCACGCTTTAATGTACTAGCATGATGCTGACTGGGATACAACAGAAGCAATCGACATGTCAAAACTGCTTATAAAATGAAAATCAATGGGTGATGTGTACCAGACTACCAGTCCTTGCTAAGGGGATTAAATACCTTGCACTACAGTCCAATATATACTTACGTGATAGTAGAGGGAGCTAATTTGACTTTTTGTATGTGGTAACATCGTAAGAATGTGACCATCAAGTTGGTATAGCATGAACCAACACACAAGAACCAATTGAACTGCCAATAGATGAAAGCTAATTCGAATTTTAAATTGTGTGTGGTGATTCTTGAATATTAAGGAGCTATGCTTGCTTTAACGCCTACAATGGAGCAACGTGAAACTAATTGCAATATGTGTGCTCACCAGGGGAATCATTTGGGTCATTATACATGTTCATTGCAGCAGCCCAACCTACAGAGAAACAGTATGGAGGGTTATTATCACAAGGTGAAATGTAGAGAAATAAGTTAAGTCAGATTTAGTACAACGGCTGCAGCTTGTAGGATGAAATAACAGTGCGTATCTGAGAAGACCAGACCATAAGTAATTAAACTTGCCTAAGCTCTGGTGATTTGTAAGTGCAATTGTCATAAAACAAACAGTTGAGGGTATGATTAATAAAGGAAAAGAAGAGATCACATTATCAGCAATAGGTATCCAAGCTGGATCACTGGATGTTCTTACAACTAAGACTCGCAAGCATATAATTGGAAATAAAGTGCAAAAGGTGCTCCATGCTTACACATTGTAATTTGAGTGAGTGGATATTGAATTGTTAGCATGTATAAGCTCAAAACAGAAATAGATCACACTTTCTTATCATGTTATTGTAGATTTTATGTGACACAGCAATAATATGCAGCAATTTTCAGTATTCGAAAGAAAATAACTTCTAGCACAGATATTCTACAAGCCATTGAAAGGGCAGTATGCGTATGCAGTCTTTCTGATAAACATACGTTCACTGAGAAGCTGTGAAGCCTCACTGGCAGAACATCCTTCCAATGGTATTAATCTGGCATGACTGTAATCATTTTGAGCATTGCTGACAAACGCATCATGATGGATAATTGGAGGAAGGTTCTTTAGTGAAGGAACATGGCTCTTCTCTCCATCATTGTTGTATGAATAGTTGGCTTTCTCAGCCCTATCTGCTTGATGAAATAGGAAAAGTGTCCCAAATGTTAGCTAAACTTAAACATACAGATTGAGCATAGAAAAATACGTACAAGGAAAATACTAGCCATCAAAAGTTTATTACAGATGGATAAAACGGAAGTGCAAACATATCTACGAAAGGAGTTTCTGAGAAGCTATAAGAGATGACCATGTAAGTAAAAAGAACAGCAAAATCGTTTTTTACTTCTGAAATGGCTAATTACAGAGATTAGCAGAATATGATTAAAATTTGCAGCTGACCTGCATTAGATGTGCGATATTTTAAACCCATGCAATGGTGCATAGAATGTTTCATACAGAGATGTTGGTGTACTAAAGATCTTACTGTTACTAATGGTATCACTCATTGTCTCAAAGAAGAACCACATTAATTGGAGTATGTAGACATCTAAAGGCACTCCTAGACAAACTTTGGGACACAATGAGAGACACCATATAATACCAAGCAACTACAACAGATCATATTGAGTTATTCACTATTGGTGGGACCATGCGCATCATACGGAGCGTAGTGACCAAACACACAATAAAAGGAAAACATAGCATACATCCGCAAAAAAAAGGAAAACATAGCATAACAAGTATCTATGAAGTCTAACTAATCGCATCCAAATGAGATGTACCTCCAGCCTTGCGGCGATTGTTTGCACGATTCCTGAAGCATAATGAGAGTAAAGAAGGCCATCAGCAAGCAGGTCATACGCACAAATACGTAGCAACATAAAAAGCTAACAATGCAGTCAGCGCAAAAACATCTTTCAAGTACTAACTAGGTTTTTAAACATCATACACATACTGAGAACTGCAGATATCTAACTATTAGGTCAGGAATACTAGAAACATAACTAAGAACAACTGACCAAATCAACAATGTTGTCAACTGAACGCACAAGATTGCTTCAACAAATCTACTTTCTGTTCATGGCTTCATGCTGAACTAAATTGTGATTGTTAATCGTAAGTGAATACAGAACAATTACAGCATTTGAGTAACAGAAATTTAAAACATGCAGAGCCAGATAATATAGACAAGAGACCTTCAAGCCAATTATATACACTACTTCAAACTGATCATCGGCTTTATCCAAGCTGGACGACTGCATGGGTAAGAGTGGCTGAGCAAGGTTGCGTTAAGTTGAATAATCCACACTAGAGTCACCCTTCATCTCGGAATGAAGCCATGATGCTTGACCAAAGCTAAACAAACACCCTTTAGGCAAAAAGTTAGCTTTCAAGAGTGTCCTTTCTCCATATACTCACTGATAAGCTAGATCAGCATGCCAAAAGACCACCCCAGGACCAACAATGGTAGCTTGCTAGTGATGAAGATATATGTGTCAAGAACCGCTTTCATTTCCCCTCAAAAAAAAAAGAACCGCTTTCATTATGCCCTCTAGTATGAGCTAGCAGAAAGCCAGCGTCCATCTCCAAAATAGGATAGCGAAAAGAAAGAAAAAGCAAGTCTAGATATGCCGATTCGGTGACAACAATCATAGGCTATTGCATGTTCTCAGGCGCTACCTCAAATCACACGCATTAACTATTAAGCAGCTATAGAAAACGACGTAGCAGCCAAATCTAAGAAGGGCAATGAGAACGTCACACCGTCAACCTTCCAGCTAACCCCAACCAAACCACCAGATGAATGCCCCGAAGCGTAATAGTAGTACCAAAATCCCAAGAAATGGCCGAATCCAAGGCAGGCAGCTCCCAGCCTCCGCGCCACAGGTGCCCCAGATCACCAAGAACTAGAAGCCACCTCTTCTTGCAAAGGATTCGACCAGGCCGGGGTCCAATCCCACACTCGGAATGCGATTCTCGGTAAGCGCGGCCCGAATCGAAAATGGCAAGAAGCTGCAGGAGCGTCGTGGAAAGAAAGGCGAATGCGGGAGGGGTTGACCTGTGCACGGGAGGCGTGTATCTCTTGATGCTGTCCGGGTTGCTATCCGCCATGGCAGCAGCTCGGGCCCTGGGAGGCGTGGAGGGGGGAGGAAGAAGGAGCGGGTGGTGGGTGGGGTTGCTTCCTTCCTCCTCCTGCCCAGCCCGGCTGCCGCCCTGTTTCTTCCACCCTCCGTGCCCTGCCCCGACGAGAGATGCAAAAGAGGGAGGAACAAAGGGGCGAAGATGGGGGCCCGGGCCGGGGGTGTGGGTGGGGAAAGCGGGAGTGCTTTGCGCAATAGTGTCTCGATTCCGGGAAACTGCTGCCACTGACGAGTGGGCCGTAAAATTGCGCTGTGTCACGACGGGAAGTCCCAAAACAAGAGATCCACAAGTTTTTTCTTTTGAGTTTCTTTTAGGGGTAGTTTTTTCTTTTGAGTTTTCTTTTCAAAGATCCAACATCGCTTACATTTCATTGATAACAGCAAGCAACGGAAAACAATTCTAAGACCAGAAGATCCGAAGATTAAAGAAAAAGAAGAAGAAGAAAAAAAGTAGCAACCCTAATAGCTACGGCACAACACTTCATACAAATCATACTATACAGTGCAGTTCCGACTCCAACAATGAAATCACAAAGGAATCTAGGT